>NW_019272023.1:3537152-3592619 GCF_002738345.1 Cucurbita maxima | reverse complement strand
GTTTTTTTTTTTTTTTTTTTTTTTTTTTTGTTAAATTAATAAAAATAATACTAAATTTTAAATTTTATTTCTAAATATCTTTAATTTTTTTTAAAAAAATATATATTTTTTTTAACTTTTATTCATTAATATATTTTTTTAAAAGTTTAAAAATAATATTAAGTTAAGTAAACCCTCTCAAATTTTAAAAGTAGCATTAACACTTTTTATTTGAAAAATGAGTATTTTTTTAATATTTTAAAAAATATTTTTAAGATAAAGTGTAAAAATTCGATAGGGTGTGAAAATATTTCCCTAACAAACGCATAGTAAAACTGTGAGGCTGACGGCGATACGTAGCTAAAACGGATAATGTCTGCTAGCAGTGAACTTGGACTGTTAGAAATTGTATTAGAGTAAGACACTAAGCGATGTGTCAGCGATGATGCTCGATTTTCAAAGGAAGTGGATTGTGATATCTCACATCATGTGGAAAAGGGGAATGAAGCTTTTTTTATAAGGGTGTAAAAATCACTCCTCAACAAATGCGTTTTAAAATCGAGACTGACAGTGATACGTAATAGGTTAAAGTGGACAATATTTGTAGGCGATGGGCTTGGGCTGTTATAAATGTTAACAGAGCTAGACATCGATCGGTGTGTCATCGAGGACGCTGGATTTCCAAGGGGGGTGAATTGTGAGATTTCATATCAGTTGGAGAGGAAAAACAAAACATTTGTTATTAGGGTATGAAAATATTTCCCTAACAAACGCGTAGTAAAACCATGAGGCTGACGACGATACACAACAAGTTAAAACGGACAATATCTATTAGCAGTGGGCTTGAACTGTTAGAAATTGTACAAGAACAGTGTGTCAGCGAGGACACTGGATTTTCCAAAGGAGTGGATTGTGATATCCCAAGTCAGGTGGAAAATGAAGCATTTTTTTTTATAGGGATGTGAAAATTTCTCCTTAACAAATGCTTTTTAAAACCGTGAGACTAACGGCAATACGTAACGGATTAAAGTGGACAATATTTGTAAGCGGTAGGCTTGAGGGGTTACAAGTGATAACAGAGCCAGACACTGATTGGTGTGTCATTGAGGACGCTAGAGTTCTAAGGGGGTGGATTGTGAAATCTCATGTCGATTAGAGAGGAAAACGAAATATTCTTTATAAGGGTGTGGAAATCTCTTCCTAACATACGTGTTTTAAAACTATGAGACTAAGATACGGGGAGTCAAAATTCTTATGCTAATATTATAATAATAATAATTAAAATAACATGTTTTTGAGGCTGCCTAGGTCACTAAGGAACCAAAAAAAAAAACATACAAACATTGAAAGTGATGCAACCATTATGTTTGTCCTATTCATTGGGGGAAATTATGGGAATTAAATAAATCATCTTTGAAGCTTTTTGCATTATTTTATAAGCCAACCAATTATAGAGAAGATGCCTTAACCAAACACTTCTATTGGTAATCCCATTTGGATGATGCTTTTCCTCACTAATCTCTAGATTCTTGTTTCTTTTTCTTTTGATAAATTTAAGGACAATGGGGGCGGTTTTATGTTTGGTTTCATAACAAGTCTACTCATAGTAGATATTGTCTACTTCTATCCGTTACGTATCGTCGTCAATCTCACAGTTTTAAACCTCGTCTATTAAGGAGAGGTTTCCACATCCTTATAAGAAACGTTTCGTTTTCTTCTCCAATTGATATGAGATCTCACAATCCACCTCTCTTGAGGCCTAACGTCCTCGCTATACACCTCTTAGTGTCTGGCTCTGATGTCATTTATAACAACACAAGTTCATCGTTAGCAGATATTGTTTGCTTTGAATCGTTACGTATAACTATCAGTCTCATAGTTTTAAAACGTGTCTAATAGGGAGAGGTTTCCACCCCCTTATAAGAAACGTTTTGTTTTCTTCTCCAATTGACGTGGGATCTCACAATCCACCTCTTTGGAGGTCCAGCGTCCTCGCTAGCACACCTCCCAGTGTCTAGCTCTGATACCATTTATAACAGCACAAGCTCACCGCTAGCAGCTATTATCCACTTTGGCTCGTTACATATAGCTCTCAGTCTCACGGTTTTAAAACGTGTATACTAGGGAGAAGTTTCCACACCCTCATAAAGAATGTTATGTTCCCCTCTCCAACCGATATGAGATCTCACAGGTTTATATAAAACAATCCGAGTATAATTTAGTAGATTAGATATTCATGATGCTTGAGCAGAGAAATGAGATACAAACGGACAGATATCGTATTTAAACGAGAGGGATGTTGAAGATATACAAGTATGATTAAGAAATGTTTAAATATATAAAACTCCAAATCGAAACATGACTGGTTGAAGCAATCTTATGCTCGGTTATCTTTTGAAAAAATTCTTAAAAATAACATGTGAGTGATGACAAAAACATGTTTAACGGTCTCGTGTTGGTCTAAAGGGTTAGTCTTCATTCTCAAAAGGAGTGGACAAGAAGCAGGTAATGTACACAACGTCATTTATGTTGGAATCATTCGATAACGACAACCATAATTTATGTCATAAATTATGATATAAATTCATTGTGGCCTTTGTTTTTTTTTTTTTTCAATAATGTGATCATATTATATAGTTAAAAGATTGCTAGTCATAATGGCTAACATCAATAACGACCAACCAAATTGCCATTAACTATGTCATTGGGTCATTCGTGTCATCAAAACCATTCTCGTAATATAACGAAGTTGTTTGTGATATCCCACATTGATTGGAGAGAAGAACGAATCATTCTTTATAAGCATGTGAAAACTTCTTCCTAGTAGACGCGTTTTAAAACCGTAAGGCTGACGGTAATACATAATGGGTAAAAACGGACAATGTCTATTAGCGGTGAGCTTAAGTTGTTATATTCTTTCTCGGACGAAGAATTCTCATTTGTATGAAGAAATGAGTCGTAGGAGGCAATTAATGGAGACGAGAACATGAAACAGTCTCGATCTGGCCCCGTTTTTCTTTTTTAAAAAATATATTATTATTAATTGAGGAGGACGGGAACAATTAACATATCTCTACTGATCATGAGAGTATAGTACTCAACTCACATCAGGTGGTTAAATGAATATCTTTATTTATAAATGATTAATTAAATATTGAGCGGAATATAAATTATTATTAATTAATTTATTAATTTATGTATGTTATAACTTTGTAACATAATAACGTAAAATATTATATTTATTAAAAGAAAATTACTTTTTTATATATAATTCTAAATTTTAAAAATTAAAAATTTAGACATACTAAAAAAAAAACTATTTTAATTATTTAATTATTATATTTTTGGCGAAATTAAAAGAAAAATGGATTGGGAAACTTATCCACAAACGCTAGAAGAGATAGAGAGGAGATGATCGAACCCTCAAAGTTGCGAACTCTACACTGAATTTACAGACCCATCCATGGCTTCTCTCTCCAGCTTCTTCTCCTTCCTCTTACCTTCAAAACCACCGCCCCCAAAGCCCCTTCAGCCCCTCATTGCCTCTCCTTCTCCGGCGAATCAGGCGGCTGCTCAATTTCAGACGCTCAAATCCAGAGATGGATCGGTTGCTCTAAGCCCCCAACAGGCTCCGAAACATTCCGAGCCCTTATCGGCGGAATTAGCCTCCGTTATCTGCCCCTCACTGGCCTTTGCTAATACTATGTTCTTCAGATCGGCTTATAATGTGCAGGTGATTGTAGATGATAATGAGCCGGAGGAGCGGCTTCTGAATAGATTCCGGCGAGAGGTTATGAGAGCCGGCGTGATTCAGGAGTGTAAGAGACGGAAATTCTTTGAAAATCCTCATGATATTAAGAAGCGCAAGTCTCGCGAGGCTGCTAAACGTAACCGCCGGAGGTCTGTTTCTAAAATTTCTTGTGGTTTCTTTTGGGATTTGTGTTTTTGGTTTGAATTCTGTGATTGTTTGTTTGGATTTTGATTTATTGTGATTCTTCTCCTTGAATTGTTTGCGATTTGTGTCCTGTCGTTTTTTTCTTTTAGTGTTGAATTTGATTGCTAGGAAGGTAACCCGTTAGATGTATGAGAGAAAAGTACCATAAATGGTTGGTCTCATTAATATTGATTCTTCTTCGGTCCTCGTTAAGCTTAGCTTCCCTCGCTTCCCTTTCCCAATGGCTACTCAATGGCTACTCAGTGTTTATGGTGAGCACGATAACTAGTACACTAGAGGTGCGTCCTTCCTGATTTTTATACTGTGGTTACTAAGAGACATGCAGATTTTTTAATCTATATTCAATAGTTATTATGAGGTAGCTGACCTTGTTGAACGATTGGTCCTAGAGTAGGAACATATTCTTGTAAATGTGTATATCTTTGCCAATATGAACAGGGTGTAGAGAACGAAAAGGTTGTTTGAACTTGCCCGATGACGAAGTGAAAATAACTACTCGGTAAAGGACTGAGAGTCTTGCTGCTTGTCATTGAAAATGCGATTGTTGCATTCTAAACCATCTACTCCATAGAAAACTCCTCGTAAAGAATGTTTTGTTCTCCTCTTCAACCGATGTGGAATCTCACAATCCACCCCATTCAGAGTCCAATGTCCTCTCTGGCGCTCATTCTCTTCTCCAATTGATGTGGGACCCCCTAATCCACCCCCGACCGCTTTGTGTCCACCCCTCTTCGGGGGCTCAGCCTCCTCGATGACACATCGTCCAGTGTCTGGTTCTAATACTATTTGTAGCAGCCCAAGCCCACCATTAGTAGATAGTGTTCTCTTTGGGCTTTCTCCTTCGAGTTTCCCCCTCAGGATTTTTAAAACACGTCTGTTAGGGAGAGGTTTCTATACCCTTAAAAATGCTTCGTTCTCCTCTCCAACCGATGTGGGATCTCAGATAAAAGTGCTAGAATTCATTTGCAAAGGGACAGCTACTGAATAGGTGAATTTGAGTTTCCATATTCCCCATGCATAATATAATAAGGGACAGCTAATGCTTTCTCTGTAGGACAACCTGAGTATTGATGTTGGAATAGCTTAGCTCCCAAATAAAGAATTCGATCTTTTTGGGATATGAACCAAAGACTCTGGTTCTTCATTTTGGGAGGAAGGTTAACCCAATTGTCGAACCCGAGAGAATTCCTTCCACACAAGATTGGAGAAAGACCAAACTCGGTAATGAATCTATGGAGAACCCAACTCACTTATCGATCTCAAAGTATGGTTAATCTGCTTATTCGAGTGAACAAAGAAACCGCATGAGTGAGGCCAACGCAACTATAGCTTTTCTGGTTGAGTGCTGAATGCCAACGAGAAGGTGCACCATTTTTTATTGATTAAGAATGACCAGAGATTTCTTCCTTTTTCGTTTCGTTATTATTGTATTTTGTTCTCGTAAGTAGATAATTTCACCGAACATCTTTTATCTCGAAACCAAGTACACCATTACTCGAGATGGAAGATGGCTGTAGAAAAACGTCTTATTAAGTGAATTCTTGAGGCCCCATTAGCTAATTACAACGTTTGTGATGGGAAAATGGATATCATTTACGTGCTAAGGTGTTTGATGAAACTGAGTTATGATTTGGTTGATGAACAGGCGGCCACAGCAAAGATTTACACCACAAGACAAGCAGGATGTGCCTGCAACCAAACAGGAAGCTGATGATGACAACTGGGATTTACCTGAAGAAGGCATTCCTTATTAACCCCAATCCAATCCAATACAATCCAAAACTTCAGCCTCACCACAATGTTTTAATGTTTTCTGCTCATCTTTTGAATTTGGGAAGCTGTTTGTACTCTGTAATCTAAGTTGTTTTCTATGTAATATCATCTTTAGTTGACAAGTTTCTTGCAATATAATAAGTAGATGTAATTCATTGTGTTTCGATCAAATAATCATTTCTTGACTCGTAAGGTGGAAACATAGCGGGTTGATATTGTCGACTTGATGATTATACCTCCCAGAGTATTCTAAAGATCCGGTGACCTTTTTGAGGTTATCATACGAGACGTAGATATAATCAACCCATGTTGAACTAAAACAGGTTGGAATGTTTACACTCCAAATTATTTACTATTTGAAACCTTTATTGCTACAAACTCAATTCTATGTGTTTGTGTCATTCTTTTAGATTCGAATCAATATAAACAAGGCAATTAGAGGTTTGTAAACCATATCATTTGCATTGATGCCCATGACTGTAATCTACATCGGCATAGTTTTGAATGAACTGGACGTAGATCTTTAGTGTCATCAATCACATCCGTTTTTACAAGATGAAGATTGAACAATCGATTTTTGAAAAAAAAATTGAAATTTCATTTGTATTTTTAAAATTTTAAATGTAGTTTTGAAATAAAATAATAGCGTTTTTATATAAAATTAAATTAAAAAATAATAACTGATATTTTTAAATTTTTTTTAAAAAAGTATTTAAGAGTATTATAGAAAAAATTATAAATTTTATGGTTATTTTTATTAATTTAATTTATTTTACTAAGAAAATAGAAAATAAGTTATTTACCCTTTTGGATTGAACTCTATAATACCCAACGACTTAATAATCTGCAAGAAGCATTAAATAAAGGGTTAACCAATAAGAAAGAAACGCCACACCGCCGCCGCCGACGCCGCCGTGGCGACGGTGCTCTATTATAAAATCCCTTTTCAAAACTCATCGCCGCCCACCTCGCCGAGGAGCGATTGGGCGGCCAAGGCTCCGACAGCGGTGATCATATGGCTGAGATAAGCAATGGGGCTCAAAAGCCCCACCGATTGAACCTGGTTCACCAGCCTCCCTTCCGACAACGCGGCTACCATTATCAACGTCCCTTGTCGATCCAACACCGTCCGTTATACTCCGATCATTAAAAATTGGAAAATTGAAATAAACCCACAAGCGAATGGCCGACGTAGTGGATTTTCCGGCCAGTTTGTTGGGAAACATGGTCGAAGACGGCGGGGAGTTCATAGGCGGCGAGCTCGTCCCATGACCAGTCCCAGAAGTCCCGGTCGGCGGGGTTCAGGGCGGTGTGGCGGCGGCTGAATTGAGTCCCTCGTGTGTTGGAAATTTAAACGTCGAAGCCGTTATCGGCGAGAATCAATGGTAGGTTCTGCTCCGGCGAGTTCAGAAGGCATGACATCCCATCCTCCATAAAAATAAAAATCCACAATATAATTATAAACTAAATTACAATATAATAATAATTAGACCAAGTCGGACACGAGATTATATTTTTATTCCTATCTCTATCTTGCCCCGCCCCGTTCTTACTGGCATATTAACCACTCCTATTAAGGTCTGAGCGTCTTTACTGGCACATTAACTCACCCCTTTTAGGTCCCAACATTCTTACTCGCACACATACTATTTAAGAATGTTTATTAATTCACCACAGTTAAATGGTGTGAAAGTTATCTTATTTATAATCGCATATGTAATAAATAAAAATAACAATAAATGGAAACTATAATAAAATATCAAATATAATATATATGGTAAACTATAATTTATTATTAAATATTCTTAACACTATCCACCCCATTCAGGTCTCAACGTCGACACATTATCTATCCACTTCCAAGTCCCAGCGTCTTGACTGACACACTATCCACTCCCTCTCAGGTCCCAATGTCCTTATTGGCACACCATCCACCTCCTCTCAAGTCCCAACATCCTTAT
The DNA here is from genome assembly GCF_002738345.1 of Cucurbita maxima. Taxonomy (NCBI): domain Eukaryota; kingdom Viridiplantae; phylum Streptophyta; class Magnoliopsida; order Cucurbitales; family Cucurbitaceae; genus Cucurbita; species Cucurbita maxima. The sequence goes on along the minus strand of NW_019272023.1, from coordinate 3,584,951 downwards.
TGGTACACTATCCACCCCAGGTCCCAGCTTTCTTACTCGCACACTATCCACTCCTTTCAAGTCCCAGCATCGCTAGCAAATATTGTCTTTTTTGGGATTTCTCTTTCGAGCTTCCTCTCAACGCTTTAAAACGTTTCGGCTAAAGAAAGGTTTTCACACTCTTATAAACAATGTTTCGTTCTCCTTCCCAACCAATGTGAGATTGTGGAATCTCACACAAGGACAAGAAAAGTTTTTCCGTCCCACCCCACCTAATAAAAATTTGAAACCCGAGATCTAAACAAACATACATACATATATATATATATATATATATATATATATTATTTTAGTGGAGTAATATATGCATACAAATTAACCCAACTTTAATTTATAATAATAATAATAATAATAATATGTCACACCCACAAACTCAATCCTTACCATTAAAATTACCTATAATTTTTTAATTTAATAATATAATAAATTCGAACCTCTGATAATTTCGTCAATAATATATATTTTATATTAGCTGAACTAGGTTCATATTGGTCAATAACATGAATTTATTAGAATAATTTTTAAAATATTATCTTCAGAATCGATGATATTTTTTATATATATGACAATGAAAATAGTTTTACTGAGTTCAAGAGGGAAAGAATAAATGGGTTCCGGTTCAGTAGCTTGGTCAAAGTCAGATTCGTCACATTACCACCTTACGACTAAATTTATTATTAAATGGATAAAGAAAACATACCACGAGAATACCATGTTGTACGATAACGGGCGGTTTCTTGATTCCTCAGCCACTCCCATAGCGACCTTCTGGGATCCTCTGCAAGCTTAGGATATATCCATCTTTCGTCGTCACCTATTATGTACATCGAAATTAGGGTTACGGTTGAACCGAAAGTTTTCATTTCATAATTGGAAATTTATGAGGACATTCCTTTAATTAGAATGGTTTTTGCCTCAATTTATTAGTTTATTTAAATTAGGGAAAAAACCTTTTTTTTTTCATTTAGAATTAGTTTAATTTTCTTTAAATAAAGATTTGAATTAATTACCCAATTACGAAATTTAAAATAAAATTTAAAAACCTTTTAATTTTTTTTTATGGGTTGAAAAACATCCAAGATAAGAAAAATATATATATATTTTAATTTCTGGAAAAGAAAAAAAAAAAATATATATATATATATATATATATTGCCTGAATTTCTTGGCACATATAGCCATGAATGGTAACAGCAGAAGCACAGATGCCCAATTCCTCCGGCGAACCAAGGACGCCACCGTGGCCTCGGCCGAAACAACCACCGAGAACCACCGCCGTCGCCGTCATCATAACAGAAAACCCCCGGAAGAAGGCCATTTCCACCGTCGCTACTTCAATTAGCCCTCTATCTCTCTCCCTGGTTAAGGCTTTTTATAATGAGAGAGAGAGAGAAAGAAGGCCCCACGTTGAGGACGTGGCAGTTTTTTTAGGGAAAAATGGGTAAATTTTGGTTTTTACACGTGGATTAAAGTATAATTCAATAATTATCTATATAAACTACTTACCTAATCCTAAATTATAAACCTTAAACGCCCCTTGTCATGGGCATGCTTATGTCGGCACTAAACGTTGATTTCATGTTAGTTAGTCATTTATTATTAGAATTTATGTACGTAGGACCCTTCGCCAAAATCATGTCTACACTTGTTAAGACTAAAATGTACGGTAAAGAAATGTGACTAATAGCTGATTTTTCTACCTAGGTTATATACTATTAGAGTCGTCGTTGTTACTTATTACTTTCTACCAATTGTTTTCCAAAACTTCCTTGAACTCGATTTTCTAAAACTATTTGTCAAGAGCGGAGTCGGAGGACTGAGGTTCATACATCATCCATGCCAACAGTAACCTAAGTGTAGGTATTAAACAATTACATTGTGAGGCCCACAGGGTGCGATTGTGATACCAAAGACGCTTAACTTGGAGGTCCACGGAAGACAAATCTTGTTGATACTAGTAACTATGCATTATTTTTAATCATTTCTTAACCAACTTGTTAAAGTTCGTATATCTATTAGACACAAAATTGAAAGTTTACACGGATATATTAAACCCAACCCGTAATAATCTTAAAAGTAAGATAAGGTTGGGTTGTTGTAACCCTATTTTTGGGTTGACTTAACCAAGAAAATGTCAACTCGCGAATCGACCTGAATTCTTGGCTTTCAAAAAATTCAACCCAATTCAACCTTAATGATTTTGGTTGGATAGTTCAAGTTGTTTGGGTTCTCGGGTGTGATGTCCCACATTGGTTGGGGAGAAGAACAAACCACCATTTATAAGTGTGTGGAAACATTCCTCTACTAGACACATTTTAATGCCTTGAGGGGAAGCCCGAAAGAGAGCCCAAAGAGGACAATATCTGCTAGCGGTGGGCCTAGGTCGTTACAAATGGTATCAAAGCCAGACACCGGACGATGTGCCTGCCTTCTCGCTGTTCCCCGAGGGGGGTAGACACGAGACGGTGTGCCAATAGGAACACTGGGCCTCAAAGAGGGTCTCACATCGATTGGAGGAAGGAAAGAGTGTCAGCGAGGACACTGGGCCCCGAAGGGGGTGGATTGTGATGTCCCACATTGGTTGGGGAGGAGAACAAGGAGAACAAACCACCCTTTATAAGGGTGTGGAAACCTTTCCTTAGCAGACTGTTTTAAAGCCTTGAGGGAAAGCCTTAGCAGACTGTTTTAAAGCCTTGAGGGAAAGCCTTAGCAGACTGTTTTAAAGCCTTGAGGGAAAGCCCGAAAGGGAAAGCCCAAAGATGACAAAAGATGACAATATCTGCTAGCAGTGACCTGGGTCCTTACATCGGGTTACATGAACATACCTAATATATAAAGAGATTTCTTAAGCAAAAAAAAATATATATATGATAATTCAATTTTTATGAAAAAGGTTGTTTATTATAATTCTCAGGAAAAACCAAAAAAGTCCCATTACTTTCATCTTCTTCTTCTTCTTCCTCTCTCCTCTTTGATTTCTAAGATATTCTGATATGAATGTACTAAGAATCTAAGACATGTTTATATATAGACACAGCCTTCAACAACACCAATATCTGTATCTGATATTTCAGGACTTTACACATTTCTGAACAATTGTGAGCTACTCCATGAGCTTTGGGGTCTCACAATGGCACAAAATCAGAGGGAATTTGCAGCTCGTGGTGTGTTTGATCGAGCGTTGTGTTTATACAGCTATGGCAGGACTTGCCTTCTTCCTCCGGTCGCCGAAGCTACGACGTGATCCCAAGCTTGGGAGGCAGCATTGTGCAGATCCAAATCGTCTCTCCTTTTCAATCCAGACATCTCCTCCATTTGAGGTCCTCTCGCTGCTGCATACGGAGTTTGTTCCTGACATGTAAGGCGTTTCGGGATTTGATTGCAGGGCGAGTTCATTTAGTGTTGGTTTGGTTTGTATCTCAGTGCCATTTCTTGAGCTATCCCTGAAAAGTTCAGCCAGTTTCTTCTTTCCTGTTGGTGATGGTTTGGGCATGGCAATTGGAGTTAGATCATTGACGACGTGAACTTGGTTGATCCGTGGAGTACCGGAGGAGAAGCTCGTGCGTACCGGAGTGTTTCCTTGTGATGGGGTGAAATCTGCAGCCATTGCAATTGAATGCTTTAGGCAAGGAGACTAACAGCATAAAAAAATTCTAATGACTACTTACCACCATTGACACTGTAGAAATCATCTTCACAATCCGAATCCAACCAGCCTCGGGAATCGAAAAACGCATCATCTTTGCTACCTATGAGACCAGTTTAAAGCTCCATTGTCAACTTGCTTCTTTCATAGAACAGCCATTTCAGAGTTCATACAAAAGTAGGCGAGATAGATAGCAAAACGTATATAAACACAAGGACTAGTGTGAAGAACTCTCTCAGGAAAGGACACAAAAGAAAGAACTCACCATGACAATATAAGCAAGAAAGCGTTCTAATAGCAGCCCGTGAAAGTCATGTAACGCTCAAGTCCACCGCTAGTAGATATTGTCTGCTTTGGCATGTTACGTATCGTTGTCAACCTCACGGTTTTAAAACGCGTCTACTAGGGAGAGGTTTCCACACCCTTATAAGGAATGCTTCATTCCCCTCTCCAACCGATGTGGGATCTCACAATTGGCCAAAGCGGAAAATATCTGGTAACGGTGGGCTTCGGTTGTTACAAATGGTATCAAAGCCAGACACTGGGAGGTGTGTCAGCGAGAACGCTAGGCCTCTAAGGAGGTAGATTGTGAGATCCCACATCAGTTGGAGAGGAGAATGAAACATTCCTTGGTATGAAAAACTTTTCCTAATAGACGCATTTTAAAAACATTGAGGGGAAACCCGAACAAGAAAGTCCAAAGAGGATAATATCTGCTAAAAGTGGGCTTGGACCGTTACACAATATCTACTAGCGGTGGGCTTGGACGGTAACATAAAGCAACAAAGACTCACTAAAAATGGAACTCCAAACATAGATAAGTGAAGTACAGCAACCTTGTGAAAGTAGTCCAAGAACAGAAAGTGCTTCATCTATGCAATTCTAAGAACAAATGATCATACAAGAACAAATGATTCTTCAAAATGAACCAAACAGGAAAGGCTAAGCTAAACTTGTAATAGACTGGCAGCTTAGTAATAGCTATCAATTAGCCCCGAAGGGGTGGCCCTGCTGATAAGGACTTAAGATGTTGAGTAGGCATTCCTCACTTTCCATGAACTCTGGCATGCTCCATGTGAGATGGATAGAAACTCATGACAATGTTCTTATCAAAAGACAAACTCAAGAACTCTGGTATGCAACAAATTATAAAAAACGCCCATCAAAGGATCAATCCACTGATAACAATATATACATAGAACTCTGCCAATTCCTCCTCAAAATTTGATCCTCAAACTTGGTGTTCCTCTCAGAAATCTGGGGTTTCTCTAAGTTTAATGAATAATTATTCGAAAAGAAAGGGGAAAATTCTTCTCCTTTTCATCAATCTCTGGGGATTTACATTGGAAAAGAGATCGATATCTCAATTTTTTATAAAAATAAAACAAATGGGACCTAGATTAACTTTATCATTCCAATTAAACAATGATCCTATAAGATATTGAATTAGAAAAAGAAAACAGGGTTAGATCATGTGAAAGCAATCAAAGTCAAATCAGGGACACGCAAGAAGCGAACACTTTAGATCGCAAAGTTCATCACTCAACTAAAACAAATCAGCAAGAAATAATTCAGAGAAACGAAACAAAAAGAAGAAAACAAAGCCGATTAAACTTGAACAAAGTCAAGAAGAAGAAGAAGAAGAAACGGAAGAGTACCGAAGTGAGAAGGGGAGCTCTGAGATTTGACGAAGACGCCGCCGTGAATGGGAGGGTTTCCGATGATCGGAGTGTCGTTGTCTTTGATGGGGGAAGGAGGAATTGGCAAACCGTTGGGTTTAGAGCCATTTGAGAGTCGAAATTTCACGGCGGAATCGGAGTTTCTATGGATTGAAACACAGGAACCCATCGATGATTTTGCTCTGTTCTTGGCTTAAATTGATGGCTGCGTGATCATCAGGAACTGGAAATGTAAATCAAAATGGGGTTTTAGAGAGAGAAGTGGGGAGATGAAAGAAGAGGACGGTTTGGGTAGTGGAAGTGTTGTAATGGAAAGAGAGATTGAAAGACCAATCACTATCAGAGAGAGAGAGGATTTGGGCATGAAAGGAGAAGGTTGCCTTAGCTTGTGGGGCAATGCCAAACATTATTGGAAATGAATGTTGTGTGAATGGGAGCTTTTTTTTCTTTTTTTGTACCGTCCTTCGAGACACAACGTTCTTGTTAGCACACCGTTCGGATCTCTCAGTCCACCCTCTTTGGGTGTAGTGTCATCGCTATACACTACCCATAACTTGGCTCTAATACCATTTGTAACCGTCCAAGTTCACTATTGTTTTCTATGAGTTTTTCCCTTTCGAGCTTTCCCTCAACGTTTTTATAGTGTGTCTACTAAAACACACCACCAGGATCTCTCAATCTACCTCCTTCAGGGCACAGTGTCATTGCTGCACACTACTCATAACCTGACTTTGATACAAAGAAGTTGACACACTCCCTTGATTTCTTAATTCACCCCCTTCAGAGCCTAGTGTCATCGCTACACTGTCCATAACATGACTCTGATATCATTTGTAACAATCTAATCCTACCACTAACAGATATTGACCTTTTTGAGTTTTACTTTTCGAACTTTCTCTAAAAATTTTTACAACGTGTCTGCCAGAGAGAGATTTCCATATCCTTATAAAGAATGTTTCGTTCCCTTCTCCAACTAATATGGGGTCTCACATAAAAATACTCCACTTTTAAAATTATTATGAAAAAAAAAATAATTATAAATATTAAAATAATTATATTAATTAGTAATAATAAATAGTAATAAAAAAAAGTATTTTAATGCGATCAAAATAACGTGGAATCAAATATTAAAATAATTTTTAAATAGTATTTTTACAAAAGTAATTATAATTATAATTAAATTATTTTTATCCCAATTTGTTCTTTTTAAATAATTCCAAAAACATGTCCTTTCTTGTGATTTGACATTACTAAAATTTTAGGAACCTTTAAAAATAAATGACTATTTTATATATATATATATTATAATTAAAATATAAAATTGCTTTTAACTAAAGTCACTTTTGATTTTTTATAGCATAACTTTATTTGATTTTTTAATTGTCATGCTGAATTAGGAAAATTAGAAAATAAAGTCTATTTATTTATTATAAATTAATAATAATAATAATAATAAATAAATAAATAAATAAACAAGAAACAACTGACTACTAGGTACTAGGTATTCGTAGCATTGAGTCTTGTGAGTCTCTTTCTATCGACACCTCTCGTTGGGTGCATGATGAGCTTGGAAGGTCGTTTTGTATATCGCTTCAACCTTTGCATGGCTTGTTGCGAAACGTGTCTCGGAATGTCGTGCATTTGGTGGCATGATGTATTGCTAAATGAAGCATGAATGAATGTCGCTTGCTCCCGTATTGACTTCATTGTTGCTTCTCTCACATACTCTTGAAAAGGAGAGACAATGACAAGTGGTGGCCAGTGAACTGTAACATCGTGTCGAAATGCTACTTAGTTGATTGAAGAAATAACGTGAATTGCTATTCAATCTTGATCCTACATTTGACAAACGACTCAAGTAAATTTTTTAATTATATATATAAGCTAAATTATTTAATTCCATCTTGTAATTATTTGATTTTTTTAAATTAGATTCGTGTTTTCATTTTTACTAATTAAATATTTTAATTTTTAGCTAATTTCAGAAAAATAAAATTGAGTTTTTAAATTTTAATTTTTCAGTTTTAAAATTTTAGCTTACATTTCTTTAAATATTTTATAAAAAATTCTTGAAATCAAATAAGTGAAAATTGTGTGCTTATTTTTCAACACAAATTATTATATTAGAGGGAGAATATGAATCGGAATTTAATTAAAATAAATAAATAAATATCAAACGGGATATTAAAACTTAGTCTATAATTTAAATTATTTGGGCACTAACTATATATATACCACTGTTTAGCCCTATGGTCTAAGCGAGTTATGAGTCTGTCACAATAAAGGCGAGTATTGCAAGACGAGTATCTAGGACAATTTTCTTTGAAATGGATCTTTTAAGGATAGTATCAGACGACATGGGTGTATTGACATTACATCTCAAGCCATGTGTCGAAAGTTGGATCATATGGTCGATATTCGATACAGAGTCCATAAATGATATGACATAGACACGAGAGGGTCCAATGCTCCGATAAAACTCAAATAAATGGATATTGAGATGTCCCAATGTTATGAATGACACATAGCCTCATTCTCAATGAACATGATTAAATGAACGAGGATGGTCAATCACATCCCGTAACTTAGGTGATTTTAGGTATCAAGCAAAGTTTGAAATTCTCTCGGAGTTCTAAATTGTACCATGTGGTATTTATTTTATTATTATTATTATTATTATTATTATATTTTGAGTAACAATTTCAAAGTAAATAAAAAAAAAGTAAATAGCCTAAAAGTCTTTGTTAATTTTAAAATTAAAAATTAAAAGTCTTTAGACACGTATGATCCACGTCATTAAAATTGAAGGACCTATCAGACAAAATTAATATTTTTTAAGGTCAACTTCTTAGCTCTAGAGTATATATTGTATTTTAATAATTAATTTAATTTAATGAAAAAAAAAAAAAAACAAGAATGGTGAGGTGTTTTATTTGACTTTAATGTTAGAATATAAAATAATATAATTATTTAGATTTTATCAAAATCTAATAATACACCTTTTCAACCCATTGAATATGACTCTCTTTTATTTTATTTTATGCTAATTTACTTTTCCCTTTTTAATTTGTTTTATATAATTATTAAATGGATGAAAGTGACTATTTATATTTCTAGAAAATTATTATTATTATTATTATTATAAATATATATTTTAAGAAATATCTATTAAGCTATAAGAAAATAATATAATTTGCATAAAATATTTTCTTTTAAAAAATAAATGAATTATTGCATTTTATTCCTACAAATAAATAAATAATAATATTAAAGACTAAAATAGTTTTTTAATACAATTTTTATTTATTAAAACTCCAATTATTCCTCTAATTATCATTGCAATAATATTTTTTTTTTGTCTTTTTTTAGAGGGTAATTTTGGCATTTAGCAATATCAATGAATTTGCTTTGTACCAAATTCATGTTTCTAAAATATTTGTTTAAATTTTATTTTTAATATTCTAAAACAAAAACAATTATTTTTAATAAAATGATATATAAACATATACGGTGAAAATGTTAATTTATATGTTACATTTTATTGTAATTTAATGGAGTATTTAAATATTTTACATTTAAATCGACGAATTTATTAATTTTTTTTAATTTCATTTTGATATCCGTACTTTTAAATTTATTCTATTTTAATGATGTATTTTAAAAAAAAATTCATAATTTATTTATTATAATATTTGCATATGGTAAAAATTAATTTAATTCTTACATAATTGATTAATATTAAAAAGAAAATTGGGAGAAGAATTATGTATGTCGGCAAGCTTTAATATAATCCACGTGTTTATATATTTCAGATTGCTCCTCATTTTTCTTATTATTACAATAATACCCCTTAAAAGTTGACCCATGACAGGTAGGAGAGAGAAAGAAAGTGACGTGGATTTTTCTCGTCTCAATAGCCAAATAATTCGTTTGTTAATTGAATTAGATTAAAAAAAAAAAAACATCTTATTATAAATGTCCATTTAATACATGGCGTTTAAGTTACACGTGGACTCTCTTCAAATGGGTTTGGAAATCCGTGTTTGAACGGGAGAGAGAAGTATTATATAAAATCTGAATAAATAAATTGGAAATTCAAACTAATTAAAATAAATATTTATTTCACATTCAAATTAAGTCAACATTATTGAACCAAAAATAATCTTAAATATTGAATATTACTATATCTTTACTGTTCAAAACAAATATTTACGCAAACAATTAAATAAATAGAAACAAAAAGACATATATATCCTCATAGAAGGTGGGCCCATAATCATGGGCCGGACACATGGGCGAATAAATTGGGCCGTAGCCCACTGAAACACAAGTGAAGTGAATCAAGTTAGCCCAATTGTCATCCATCCTTCTCTTTTGATTAAATGACTTGTTCATGTCTTTTGAGAGATGTTCATGGGACGAGACGGGAAGGGGAGTCATTCTCCATCCCCATCTCCGTCACCTATTTCATTTTCCATATCTTCGAAATGTTTCGTACGAGAATTGGGACGGAGATTCTAGAATCTCCTAGAGATTTTACTAACATAAATCCTAAAACTTGTTTTTAGAACTCAATTAAAAAGAAGGAAAAAACCCATTTAATATAATTGTTTTTAGAAATAAATAGTTTTCTAAAAAAAATTATATTTATAGAATGTGGTATGTATACATGACACGTGGCACCATGAAATTATGAATTAAAACTTTTTAAAATATCAACTAATGACAGAATTACACGTGGCACATACGCTCTCCAATAGAACCCTAAAACATTGGAAGAAAGAAATGGCAAGTCTGTAAATAAGAGACAATCCAATGGCATTTAGTTATTCTTTCACGTCTTAAAACCTCTTTTTTCCATTTATGTGGAACCGTTAAAGTTCTCTGTTTTCTTCTTCTTCTTCTTCTATTTTCCTTTTTTTTCGTCTAAAACCCCAAACTTCGCCGCCGCCATGTCCGTCCTCAGCCGCCTTAGCGCGGTGGCGCGGCCGATCCGCTGCTTCCGTGAGTCTCCGATCGCGAGAAGAGCGTATGGATCTGCGGCGGCACTGGAGGTGGATTACGATTACTATGAGGACGACGAGGAATTCGAGAGAGTGAGTGGGGATCGGAGCCAGGGCAGGGCGATGGCGGAATCTCGAGGGTGGATGCCGAGAAGAGGAGTGCAGTGGGTGGTTTTAGGAGACCCTGGGTCGAAGAAGCATGTTTATGCAGAGAGGCTCTCGAAGCTTCTCGATGTTCCTCATATTTCCATGGGGAGTCTTGTTCGTCAGGAGCTCAATCCTCGGTCTTCTATCTACCAGCAGGTTCTTGTTCTTCTTTCTAATTTCTATATGTAAAGTTTCACTTGAAGTAGATATTTAGCAGGTGAAATTTGGCGGTGGAATGCATGTACTTTCTGCATTTTGACATCTTTCTAATTTCTAGATTTCTAATTTGTATTATAAAATGACTGTTAAGAATCTTGTTTCTGCGTAATTGATGATAAACCAGGAATATTGTGAAACATTTTGAAATAAATTTGTGTAATTTCTACTTCTTGCTGGTTTGTATAATGAGATAGTCTCAATTGTTCTGTTCCCTTTCCTCCATTTCAGATTGCTAGTTCAATCAATGAAGGAAAGCCTGTTTTGGAAGAAATCATTTTCAGACTGTTGTCGAAGAGGCTAGAAGAAGGGTATTGCAATGGCGAATCGGGCTTCATTCTTGAAGGAATTCCAAGAACAAGGAATCAAGCAGTATGGCTCTCTTCCCAAGAATAGATTTGACATTTCTTCTCCATTTTCAATGATATGCCTAAAACTCTTTTTCGTGGTTCTTCAATGGCATTATTAAATGTTTTGCTTTTGAATGGGTGGATCATTTTTGCAGGAGATTCTTGACCAAACTGCAGATATTGATTTGGTCATTAATTTCAAAACCACTGAAGAGCCTTTGATTAGAAAGAATCTGGGTTCTGGAAACTTTTCTGGCTTTCATGAATATAGCACCATATGCAGCTCTGGGAGCAGTCAAAATCTCCAGCCCCTGGACAAAGAGCCGAAATGCCTTTCTGCTACTACAGAATATTCCTGGAAAGAAATGACATCTATGGAGCAGGTAACATTCAATTTTTAAGTAGGCATTCCAATAGTTTATATTCAATAGTAAGCCTTGCAATTTAGCTACGAGATCCCCCATCGGATGGGGAGGAGAACGAAACATTCCTTATAAGTGTGTGGGAACCTCTCCTTACCATACACGTTTTAGAAACCTTGAGGAGAAGTCTGAAAGGGAAACTCAAAGAGGACAATATCTACTACAAGTGGTTGGCCGTTGCATTATGTGTTTACTTATATATACGAAAATTCTTAGGAATATTCAGATTGACAAACAAAAAGAAAAGAAAAAAGAACATGTGGTGATGAGGCACACATATTGTTGCATCGAGGCTAAGAAATGTGCTTAGTGTCATGGTCATGCTTGTTAAAAAAATGCGATTGTGACCACCTAGCACGCTGTGTTTGGAGAAATCTTTTCAAAGTCATATATGTGAAAAATTGAAACCCCATTTGATAACCATTGATAACCATTTCTGTTCTTTATTTTTTGTTTTTCTGTATCCTGTTTAAGCTTCCAAGTAAAAAAATCGAAGAACTTGGGAGTATTTGTTGTCTGAAACTAGTTTGGAAGTAAGAAAAACCTTCTGAAAGATTGAAATTTGAATTTGATATGATTTCAGAGGAAGCCATTGGAAGAGTACTACAGAGGACAGAGGAAACTTGTGGACTTCCAAGTAACAGGAGGGCCCGGAGAAACATGGAAAGGGTTATTAGAAGCATTACATCTTCAGCATATTAATGCTGTAAGTTCTACTCAGAAGCTAACCACATGATTTAGCTTCAAGTTTTGGTTCATCCTTTTTAACCATTGCGGCGTAGTAGTAAATATGAATGTGAGAGTGAATTGACATAATAACATCATCATGCTGGAGTTTTCCTCCACCAAATATATTGAGTTTTGATTTTGTTTGTTTGTGAGTTTTGTAATGTAGAAGTCAGTCAGTGAAGTTATAAGGGAAGTTTTGACAAAAATGTCAGTAATGTTATGGCCTGATTATATAAATGTAATCCGACCTTCAAATGCCTACTTTTGTTCTTTTTAACGTCATAAAAGGACTTACTGACTCAGATATTTGTCATTGTCAACTAAAGTACCGTGCAGTCTATGGGCTCTCATAGTAATAACCTTTTATATATTTGACCTTCTTCGACGTAGACCATCCGAGGACCGGTACTTGCTTGTCCAAAATGAAACCACCGGAGATACTCATTAAAATCTAACTCAGATAGCTATCACTATCAACTTAAGTATTGTGCAATATGCGGGTTCGATTAGATGATTTAGTATATATATTTATTTATTTGAGGCACTTACAATATACTAGAGAATTTAAAATTTGATGACAAATCTATATCCAATTTAAAAAAAAATTATTAAAACAAATTCAAATTTATTTACAAGCACATTAGTAAAATTAATTATTTTAAACAATAACAAAAATTATTTTACAAAATCTTAATAAATAAAAAAAATACTTTAAATTTTGAATTAATTTAAAAATTATTTTTGAAGAATCTATATTTAAAGGTTCCAAAAGTATTAGTAGAAAAAATGATTTTATTTAAAAAAGTATTTAAAAAAATTATTTTATTCTCTCCAAAATATATATTTAAATATTAAAATTAGTCTGAAATATATTTTAAATAATTTATGCAACTGGCTACATGCTCAGTGGCCCAAACCCAAGTCCAAGCTCGCATTCAGATTCGGACAGAAAGCCCATTCTTCGTCGTCGTCGTTGTCATCTTGCCTTCTCCCTCCCCTTCCCTTCCGATTGGGACCGCGCCAGAACCTTAATACTGTCTTGTCGGCGGCGATGGCTGCTTTCCATGTGTAAGGAACAGACCCATATCTTTCTTCAACCTCAAACTTTCAAGCATCAATCATGTGGCACTGCTTCCGCTACAACAAATTCTTTCCAACTTCACTCCATAGCCCAATTTCCAATCTTTCTCTTCGTTTCATCTTCTCCGTTGATTCTTCTGTTCAATCCTACACCGTCACGCCGCCGATCAAGCCCTGGCCGCAGCGTCTCTATCCCAAGCGCCTCGTCGCTATGGTCATTCGCCAACAGAATCTCGACCTCGCCCTTCAAATCTTCCACTACGCCGGCAAATTTCATCCCGGATTTTCCCATAATTACGATACTTATCATGCGATCATTCATCGTCTCTCTCGCGCTCGAGCTTTTGAACCTGTCGAGTCTTTGCTCGGGGAATTGAAGAATTCTGGTATCAATTGCGGTGAGGATTTGTTCATTTCTGTGATTAGAAACTATGGGCTGGCGAGCCGGCCGAAAATGGCTGTGAAGACATTTCTACGTATTCAAACCTTCGGTGTTCGACGCTCGGTGAGGTCGTTGAATACGTTGCTCAATGCTTTGGTGCAGAACAAACGGTTTTCTTTGGTACATTTGTTGTTTAAGCATTCGAGATCCAAATTTGGGGTCGTTTCTAATGTGTTTACTTGTAATATTTTGATCAAAGCGCTTTGTGAAAAGAATGATGTCGAGGGTGCACGGAAGGTGTTTGACGAAATGCCTGCCATGGGTATGGTTCCAAATGTGGTTACTTATACTACAATCTTAGGTGGTTATGTTGCAAGAGGCGATATGGTTAGTGCCAAGAGAGTTTTTGGTGAGCTTTTTGATCATGGTTGGCTTCCTGATGCGACTACTTATACAATTTTAATGAATGGGTACATCAAGCTAGGTAGATTCACTGAAGCTGTAAAGGTGATGGATGAAATGGAAGAAAATGGGGTTGAGCCAAATGATATTACTTATGGAGTCATTATTGAAGCTTATTGTAGGGAGAAGAAGTCTGGCGAAGCACTTAACCTGCTTAATGATATGCTTGAAAAGAAGTATGTACCAAGCTCAGCACTTTGCTGTAAGGTGATCGATGTTTTGTGCGACGAGGGGAGGGTAAAGGAAGGTTGTAAGCTGTGGGAGAAGCTTTTGAATAAGAACTGTACTCCGGATAATGCTATTACAAGTACCCTTATTCATTGGCTTTGTAAGGAGGGGAATATATGGGAAGCAAGAAACTTATTTAACGAGTTTGAGAGGGGATCGATTCCAAGTTTATTAACTTATAACACGCTTATTGCAGGGATGTGTGAGATGGGGGAGTTGTGTGAAGCCGCTAGGTTGTGGGATGACATGTTGGAAAAGGGTTGTATGCCTAGTGAATTTACTTATAATATGCTGATAAAAGGATTTCTTAAAGTTGGTAAAGCTGAGGAAGTGATTAAAGTAGCGGAGGAGATGTTGGATAAGGGATGCTTGCCAAATGAATCAACTTACTCAATTTTGGCTGAAGGGCTCCTCAAATTGGGAAAAGGAGGAGAATTCTTGAATATTCTTTCGATGTTCGTCTCGAGCGGAGTTGTAGACGTTAAAGGCTGGCATCTATTCGTACCCAAGTTTGTTTGCAATATGGACGAACAAGCAAATATGCTCGAGAAAATATTGATTGAAACTTGAGAGTTCTGGGTATAAATTCTTCACATATTTACAAATCTACTGTACTGTACGTTGAAATACTGCTAATCCTTTCTAGTAAAGGCAGTCGTTTGCTTGCTCCAGATTGCTTGGTGTCTCATCTCTGGTGAACAGGGCGCCAGAGTGCTATTGAGGTATACCCTTTAGAATATTTTACCTGCACGATTGTACATACATATGTCGAACTTGAGACTGTTCTACCGATGTGCCGATCTGCCATTGGGGGTCTCTTCAAGGTACTTCCAAAGGAATATAAGTTGTGCTTGTGTTTTTATAAGATACTCTGACATATTCGATGTGTAAGATATTATCTATGAAATAGCGTTACTCATTGTAAATTTAGGTCCCTGCTCACTGCTATGCTATGAATTAGGTAGGTCTTTAAGTTGGATGACCTCTCTTTAAGTACCTCCATTGCCATGAGGTCAGGGAAAGTACCTCTAACCTGTCTTCGATTTTGACCAGCTCGACAAATTCTCGAGGCCGACCTCTTGTACAATGTCGAAGGGCGAGACTGAGGTCTCTCTGGCCCAGTCTTCCTCCCTCTTCCACGGGTACTAGAAGCATGCGGGTTGAGTTCAGAAACCTCCATTGGGCAATGTTTAGTGTGGCAGACTTACTTGGCTGATTTGGAGTCAATTTGCACCTGATTGAACTAGTTTTTATTCAGTGATCAAGACCAAGTCCGAGCGTCAACCTTGGAGCTGTGTTCAACTTGATTGTGAGGCAGCTCTTGTAGGTACAGTTCTTTCCTTTTATCTCAATAGCCCAACTGTTATTTGAATGAATGGTAGCTCTTTCATGATGTTTAATAGTAAACTCTTCAATTTGTTGTTGTTGATCCTGCTGTTCCTATGTCTTCTTCAACAGGATGGAACAATGTGCGAGAGTGCATATGAAAGCTTTGGCATCAACGAGAATCCACGGCCACCTAGCTACTCAGTTGCAGTGCAACCAGGAAAGGCATAGGCCAAGACACCCGAATGAGTGAATTGTTGAAGGTGCAGTGAGTTTCTTCTAAATCTCTGACAAGGAAAAATGTCATAGTGAAGATGAACAATGATTTGACATGGATTAAAAAATCTGCCTCTTTTCTAATAATTACTTTTTCCAAATAATTTTCTAAGGCATAAGAGTTGCATTGGTCTCAACCATACTAGTAACTCTTAGATACTTTTGAATGTTGAATTTGTTTGTGTGGATTGGTTTATCAAGTTTAATATTTGTTCTTGCATGTATGTATATATATATATATATTTTGTAGAGATAGGGATAGTGACAGAGACGATGACTCAATATATTTTTTTATAAGCTTTTTAATGGAAAAATACTTTAATTAATTTAATAATATTTCATAAACAATAAAAATAATATTCTTTTTATAAGATGGACATAGACAAAAGCAATATTTTATTCGTTTGTTATCTCTAAAAAAGAATAATAGTGTAATGTGAAAAGAATACATATATAGAAATATATTATCATCTTTTTTATATTTTGGATGTTATCAGACAAATTCACGTAGCCCAATCGACAAGGAAATCGTGCTCGAACTCCAGTTAACCTAGGTAATGCCATGACACTTGCATACTAGGTACAAGCTCGGCCACACGATCGTTACGAGTGTACGAACTCTGCCCATACATGATTTGTTAACCACGAACTACAAACAGTAAAAATAACTCACAATCCAAGTCAGTTCACTTTCCTATACAATAACCTGAGACTATTCTTACCTATTAAGATGTATCACCTTAACCAGCTCCCTTTATAAACCAACTTAAACCAAGTCCTATGATCTCCAACGACAACATAAGTTGTCTGTTGCTGTGGCCTGTCTCCATTTCCCTCCAACTCTTCTGCCATCACTTTCTTTTCCTAACATTTTGACACAATTCCAATTCCAAAAATCCCACAAAAATTTCGAGATTGTGAAAGCCAAGCAAATATGAAGCCGTCAACTTCTCTTCTTCCCCGATCATCCATCCACCTCAAACCCTAACAATCGCCTATTCTCAACCCCTCTAATGGAGCTCTGTCCTTTACTCGACACCTCTCTTCCTTCCTCCCACCGCCCTCTTCTCCGCTCCAAACCTTCCATTTCTGCGCGGCGAATTTCTGGTTTTTCGAATTCTTTACGGCCAACTCGTCGCCGGAATGCTTATTCTGCTTCAAGCTTCGATACCCTTGTTGCCAGGTCGCGTAAGGAGGAAGAGGATGAATTTGGAGATTTGAAGGCTTGGATGCACAAAAATGGGCTTCCTCCTTGCAAGGTTGTTCTTGAGGAGAAGGCTTGGCATGATAAGAATCATTGGCCTATACATTATGTGGCTGCCAGTGAAGATCTTGAGGTGATTTTGTTTATGGGTTTTTGTTTTGAAGTGTTTTTATTGCGAATTCAATGGTTTCATTGGGGAGCTTTTGGAGACTGTTGGGTTTTTCAGGTGGGTGATGTTGCATTTTCGGTGCCGGATTCCTTGGTCGTGACGCTTGAGAGAGTTCTTGGAAATGAGACCGTCGGTATGGTTTCTTCTGTTGTAAAACATTTGCTACTTCTTGCTATGGTTGAGTGTTGTTGCTAGTACACTCCCCAGTGTCCACCCCTTAGAACTTTAACGTGGGCTCATGAACGCACACCCACCTTTGGCTAATTTGATTACCGCTAGCAAATATTGTTATCTTTGAGCTTTCCTTTTAGGCTTCCCCTCGAGGTTTTTAAGAAGTTTTTTCTAGGGAGAAGTTTTCACACCCTTATAAAGAATGGTTCATTCTCCCCAACTGATGTGAGATCTCACAATCCATCCCTTTCAGAGCCTAGCGTCCTTATTGGCACTCGTTCTCTTCTCCAATCGATGTGGGACCTTCCAATCCACCTTCCTTTGAAGCCTAGCCAGGTGGCTGGCACACCGTTTCATGTCCACCCCCTTCATGGCATAGTCTCCTCATTGGCACATCGCCTAGTGTCTAGCTCTGATACCATTTGTAACAGTCGAAGCCCACCGCTTGCAGATATTGTCCTCTTTGAACTTTCTCTTTTTCGGTTTCCCCTCAAGGTTTTTAGAACGTGTCTGCTAGGGACAAGTTTGCATGCTCTTATAAAGAATGTTTCATTCTCCCCAACCGTTGTGGGATCTCACAATCCACCCCTTCTAGGCCTAGCGTCCTCACTAGCACTCGTTCCCTTCTCCCGTCGATGTGGGACCCCTCAATCCATCATCCTTCTAAGTCCAGTGTCTTTGCTGGCACACTGTTTCATGTCCACCCTCCTTCGGGATTTAGCCTCCTCGCTGACACATCGCTTGGTGTCTGGCTCTATACCATTTGTAAGGAGAAGCTCGAAAGGAAAAACCCAAAAAGGACAATATATCAACATTGCTTTGGACAATTTTTACTCTTATTTTGGAAGCAGGAAGACAATCTTGCTTGCATAACTTTTATGGCTGTTTGGATCTTCTTGCAGCCGAGTTGTTAACCACCAACAAGTTATCAGAGTTGGCATGCTTAGCTTTGTACTTGATGTATGAAAAGAAACAAGGAAAGAAGTCTTTCTGGTACCCTTACATTAGAGAGCTCGATCGCCAACGTGGGAGGGGCCAACTAGCCATTGAGTCGCCTCTTCTATGGTCGGAAGCTGAACTCGACTACCTCTCAGGAAGTTCGACAAAGGTAACAAGATTGTTATGCAACTTATTGTAAGCGTAGTTCACCTAGTCACTCATTTTGTGTAAGATCCCACATCGGTTGGAGATGAGAATGAAACACTTCTTATAAGGGTGTGTAAACCTCTCCCTAGTAGACGCGTTTTAAAACCATGAGACTGATGGCGATACGTAACAAGCCAAAGCGAACAATATTTGCTAGTGGTGGGCTTGGGCTGTTATAAATGGTATTAGAGCCAGACACCAGATGGTGTGCCAGAGAGGACGCTGGCCCCCAAAGGGGTGGATTGTGAGATCTCACATCAGTTGGAGAGGAGAATGAAACATTCCTTACAAGGGTGTGGAAACCTTTCCCTAGTAGACGTGTTTTAAAACCGTGAGGCCGACAGCAATACGTAACGGGCAAAAACAGACAATATCTGCTAGCGGTGGGCTTGAGCTATCTCAAATGGTATTAGAGCCAGACATTAGGCGGTGTGCCAGTGAGGGCGTTAGGTCCCCAAGTGGGTGGATTGTGAGATCCCACATTGGTTGAAGAAGGGAACGAAACATTCCTTATAAGAGTATGAAAACCTCTCCCTAGTAATGATAGTGATACGTAACGGGCCAAAGCGGACAATATTTGCTAACGGTGGGCTTGGGCTATTACAAAAGGTATTAGAGCCAGACATCGGGCAGTGTGCCAGCGAGGACACTGGTCCCCCAAGGAAGGTGGATTGTGAGATCCCACATCGGTTGGGGAAGGGAACAAAATATTCCTTATAAGGGTGTAGAAACTTCTCCCTAGTAGACGTGTTTTAAAACCGTGAGGCTAATGACAATACGTAACGAGCCAAAACGGACAATATCTGCTAGCGGTGGGCTTGAGTTGGAAAATTCCTACCTAAAATTCGTACTTGTATGGATCAGAAAGAAGTTCTCGAACGGGCGGAAGGAATCAAGAAGGAGTATAATGAGCTTGACACTGTGTGGTTTATGGCTGGCTCTCTGTTTCAGGTAATCCATCAAGTTGTTGAGTATATAATAGATGATGATTTAGACTAATTTTTATTGGGAAATTTGCAGCAATACCCATATGATATTCCAACGGAAGCATTTTCCTTTGAGATTTTCAAACAAGCCTTTGTTGCAGTTCAATCATGTGTGGTGCATTTACAGGTAATTCAAACATGTTTAGTTTCACCATCTCTCCATGTTCTTTTTCGATGTTTTTAAGGTATCCTTTGTTCTTAAGAAGCTTCCAAATTGATCATCTAAAGGCTTATTGAATATAGAATGTAAGTTTGGCTCGGAGATTTGCTTTGGTTCCTCTTGGCCCTCCGTTGTTGGCTTATAGAAGCCATTGCAAGGCAATGCTAACTGCTGTTGATGGTGCTGTGGAACTAGTGGTTGATCAGCCGTACAAGGCTGGGGAATCAATAGCGGTTTGGTAAGTTTGCAACCGTGCTCCTGTGTGATGTAACAGTCCAAGCTCTCCGCTAGCAGATATCGTCATCTTTGGGCTTTACCTTTCGAGCTTCCCTCAAGGTTTTTAAAATGCGTCGGCTAGGGAAAGGTTTTCACACCCTTATAAAGAATGCTTCGTTCCCTCTCCAATTGATGTGTGATCTCACAATCCACCCCCCTTCGAAGCCCAGCGTCCTTGTTGACACTTATTCCTCTCTCCAATTAATGTGGGATCTCGTAATCCACCCCCCTCTGGGGCCCACCGTTCTTGTTGGCACACCGCCTAGTGTCCACCCTCTTTTGGGGCTTAGCGTCCTAATTGGCACACCGTCCAGTGTCCATCCCCCTTCGGGGCTTTACGTCCTCACTGGCACAACGGTGTCCAACCCCTTTCAGGGCTCAAGTCCTTGCTGGCACACCACTCAGTGTCCACCCCTTTCAGGGCTTAGCGTCCTCATTGGCACACCGTTTGATGTCCACTCTCTTTCGGGGATCAGCGTGCTCGCTGGCACACCGCCGGTGTCCACCCCCCTTCAGGGTTTAACGTCCTCACTGGCACACCGCCCGGTGTCTACACTCTTCAGGACTCAGCATTCTCTCTGGCACACCGCCCGAATGCTAACGAGGACGCTGGACCCCAAAGGGGTAGATTGATTGTGAGATCCAACATCAGTTGGGGAGGAGAACGAAACATTCTTTCTATAAGGGTATGGAAACCTCTCCCTAGCAAACAGCGTTTTGAAAACCTTGAAGGAAACCCCAAAGAGGACAATATCTGTAAACGGTGGGCTTAGACTATTACAATTACTATTTTTGTTAATGCTACCTATTCTTAATTCATTTAGAAAGATTTTCATTCTTGTTCAAACTCAAGCACAGGTGCGGGCCACAGCCTAATTCAAAACTACTCCTAAACTATGGATTCGTCGACGAAGATAACCGCTACGATCGCTTAGTAGTCGAGGTAAGCCTTCATGTTTGATTGTAACTCACAATCTTTTGGATCAATATCACTTAACATCCTTGTTCTCTGTGTCAGGCAGCTTTGAACACTGAAGATCCTCAATATCAAGATAAAAGAATGGTTGCTCAAAGAAATGGCAGATTATCAATACAAACCTTTTATGTATGAATTCAAAACACCGACAGAAATGAAGTGTTTAAGCTATTGTGTTTCATAAAATTTCATTTCTGACACAGATTTATGCTGGAAAGGAGAAAGAAGCTGTCTTAGACATGCTTCCTCATCTTAGGCTTGGCTATGTCACTGATCCTTCAGCTATGCTGTCTGTTCTTTCTTCTCAAGGTCCTGTCTGTCGTGTAAGTTTTAAATGTGGCTGTTGGCTTATGAACCAATGTGGGCAATCCACCAATGTTGAAACATTGCTTCTTAGGTGAGCCCTTGCATGGAAAGAGCTGTGTTGGAACAAGTTGCTGGCTATTTCGAGCGACGACTGGCTGGCTACCCGACTACGTTGAGCGACGACGAGTCTCTGGTAATGTTTTCGTTATGAATCCATTGTTCTTCACGTTTGCTTACCCATTTGTTTGATCAGCTGGCCGATGGTGATTTGAACCCGAAAAAGCGAGTTGCTACTCAGCTTGTTAGATTGGAAAAGAAGATTCTTCAGTCATGCTTGGAAGTGACCATTGATTTCATGCATCAGTTGCCGGATCATACTGTTTCTCCATGCCCTGCTCCCTATGAACCCTTGTTGAGATGAGTAAGATCGTCACGAATCGAGCTGCGATGCGGAATCCTCCATCCCGAGGTGAAGCGAAAATCAAGGTTAGTTTGATGAAAACTCGTTCTTCTGAGCTTTTTTTCGTTTAGTATCCGAGTTGGTGGCTGATGGGTCCATGCATAATATGCCCACTGTTAGCAGGTATTATCTGCTTTAGCCGGTTACGCATTGTTGTCAGCTTCATGGTTTTAAAATGTGTTTGCTAGGTATAGGTTTTCATACGCTTATAAGGAATGTTTTGTTCCCTTCTCTAACCGAAGTGGGATCTCACAATCCACCCCCTTGGGAGCTAGTGTCCTTATTGGCACACCGCCCTGTGTCTGGCTATGGTACCATTTGTAACAGCTAAGTCTATTGCTAGCAGATATTGTCTGTTTTGGTCCATTACGATCGTCGTTAGTCTCACAATTTTGAAATGCGTCTATTAGGTAGAGGTTTTCACACACTTGTAAGGAATGTTTTGTTACCTTCTCCGACCGATGTGGGATTTCACAACCCACTCCCTTGGGAGCCAGTGTTCTCTCTCGCACACCACTCGGTGTTTGGCTATGCTACCATTTGTAATAGCCCAAATTCACCGCTAGCAGATATTGTCTGTTTTGGCCTGTTACATGTCGTCATCAGTCCCACGGTTTTAGAACGTGTCTGTTAGAGAGAGGTTTCCACACTCTTATAAGGAATGTTTCGTCGTTTTCTAGGTTTTGATACACCATGTTGTTATTTGGCAGCTTAATCTAAGTAAGCTGCCCACTGCATGGGATGGTTGGTTGTTCTTTCAGAGTGGTCAGGTACTGAAGAACAAAATTTGGAGGTTGGAGGCCATGGATTTGGGGCTTTTCTTGCGGTCTATAACTCACTCTCTCAAATTGCTTCCTGTAAATAACCATATCTACTGATCCATCGCAATTTTGTGATCATACGCTCGAAGAAGTGTTTATCGATGATTAACATGTATGTCTTTTTGGTTCTTGAAGTTTCGAAGTAAATATCGTCATCGAGGAGAATTATTAAAATAGTTCGTGGGTTTCTTTGATCATTCGTTGAATGATAGTAGGTTGACTTTACAGTTGAGTTGTTGACTTTACTTGACTGATCTGACCTTAACGGTTGACTATACCCTTCCTGATCGCTAGAAAATCTAGCTAGACATCACCGGTGATATTCTACCCGATTCGAGAGGAGAACGAAATATTTTTTATAAGAGTGTGAAATCCTTTTTCTAATCGATGCATTTTAAAATAAGTCTGAATGAGAACAATATCTGCTAGCAATAAACTTGAGCTGTTACACCAACACAGTTAGCAGTGATCATTGTCTTGGGCTATTACATCGTTGTTAGATATCAGATTATTTATGAGAAAATGAAAAATTGAAAAATATTTAAAAAAAACTATTTAAATAATTTTTAAAACTTAGTTTGAAAAAATATGTAATAAATAAATAAGTTGGTCGTTGAGGGCTTTTTATTGACACGTCAGATTTTTCAGTTCCGTATTGAATTTCCATTTGTTTTTAAACCAATCAAATTCCCCCGTCGCCTACTTTTCTCACCGGCTGGCAGAAGTTAAAAAACCCTCCTTCCCAACAGTAATCAACATCCAACGGTCACGATCACCCAATTCACCTGGCGGCTTCAATCTTAGCCGTCCAATTCCCTAGATACCGTGTGGAAATCGTGGGCTTTGCGTCTTAGCATAGTAGACTAGAGAGCGAGTGCTCTCTCTCTCTCTAGGTCTTCGACGCGGTTTTCTCTTCTTTTCTTTTCTTCTCTTCGATCTTCGATTGTCGTTGTTTTGCTGCAAGTTTTCAGGGATTCGAGGTTTGGACGTTCTGTTTACACTCTCTGCTCGTGTTTGAAGTTCGATTTGAAGTTGTTGGATTCAGTGGTGGTTTCTGATCTACGCTTCTGAATTGGGGTTTTCTCGGTTCTTCAGTTGTTGGGGGGTTGTTCTTGCGATTCAGACAGTGTGAGAGGTTTTGTTGTGTGGAGCTATTGGACTAGGAAGCTTGTGAGGCTACTGGTAAATCATCTAGGGTTCTTTTTTTGAATTGGCCGTTTGTATATGGTCAAATCTTGGAGGGGTTTTGTTGTACTTGGTTAATTTGTAAAGACAAGAGTATTGGCTTTGGATCTACTTGCTTTCTCTTGGCGTAATTTATTTGTACTATTGACTTATAATAGTTTTAAAATTGTGTTTTTCTGGCTTGATTTTCTTTTATGATTTTTCTTATGTTAATATTGTCTTTTGTGGTTTTAATCGTGAGTTAATGAACGAAAGTGTTGATATTGAGTTCAGCTGAGTGGGAAGGAATTTTCGATCTTGGTGTTTTCACTTTCTTCAGGGTTTAGCCTGAATGGTTTGGCGTGTTTGCAGTGGAGGTGCATGATCACGCTCGTGTTCAGTTAGTCTGCATTCTTGAAGAACCAGAATTGCTCCAAGGCTCTACCGAAGCAGCTCGTGGTTCATATAAATGGATATAAGGACGGAAAAGAATATTAGATACCCGGAAAGATACTATGGTAGTAGTTCCTTTTGCACTGCTGGTGAATCAGAGGGCTCTGGAAGCTCGGGAAGAATTGATCCTGAGATTGCTGTTTCGGAAGTTTCTAGCACGCCGATGAGAAGATGTATGAGTTTTAATTCTGATAGGCATGAAGGGTTGCGAGTCCGAACCCAAGTTCTTCCCTTGACAAGCCTGTTGCAATCCGAGAGGAAGGACTTGGTTTACAGGTTGAGAAATGAACTGGAACAGATTCAGACCCTCAGAAAGAAAGTAGAATTGCTTAGAACAAATAGTTTTACAGTCTCATCTTCGAGTGATATTCTTAGTTGTAGCAATGTACACGATGGGCCATCAGCTGAACACATTAAAAATACCTCAAATTTGTCTTCTGGGCAACGAAAGAAATCTAATGTTCCAAGCCATAAGAAAGGGCAAGGATGCAGTCGGGTTGCTTCGGGTAAAGTTGGGTCTACCGTGCAAGCATCTGTTTCCAACACCACAACCGCTACTTCAGCGATTTTGATGAAACAGTGTGAACAACTTTTGAAAAGAGTAATGTCACACCAGTATGGCTGGGTATTTAACACTCCTGTTGATGTGGTGAAGCTAAATCTCCCTGATTATTTCACAATTATCAAGCACCCAATGGATTTGGGAACTGTGAAAACTAAGTTATCTTCTGGAGCATACTCAAGTCCACTGGATTTTCTTGCTGATGTGAGGCTCACTTTCAACAATGCAATGACATACAACCCTCCTGGCAATGATGTGCACATCATGGCTGATGTTCTTAACTCATTTTTTGATATGAGATGGAAAGCTATTGAGAAAAAACTTCCAAAAATGGATGGTCATGCATTGCCAACTAAATCTAGACCTCGAGAAGATATTGAGACTGTTAAGAACGTACCTCCAAAAAAGATGAAAGTTGCTTCTAGGCCCCACGAAATTACACCCATACCCGCCAAGCGTGTAATGACAGACGAAGAAAAGCTAATAATAGGTATCGAAGCTAAAAGATCCATATGGTACTCGTGTTGATAAATGAGTGGAATATCATCATTAATGTGCAACCTTTTTGTTGTGACCTATTCATTGACAATCTCGTTTATTATCAGCAGATTCAGACTCTTCTAGTTCTGAAAATGAATCCGAGCGTGATAAAGCTCCAATTCATGTGCACGAGCAGGTATTTTATTGATTATTGTTTTAGCCTCAAATGGATGGCTTCTAGAAAATTTGCATTCGGGCTTTTGCTTGTATTGTTAAATGGATGTCAGAGGTGGTTGATTTTTCTCTTTGGACTATCGACAGGTTCCAGAAACAATTGGCTCCACAGGTCTAGTAATTGAAACGGCAACCTCGGGCGGACCATTTGAAAGGAATCGTGGGTGTTCTTATCCTTCCTTCATCTTTCCTCATAAAGAAATTGGATTATGCGATACCCATCTTTATCTTCATGAATTGAATAACTCTTTGCTGGCTGAGCAAATATTAAATGTGTTCATGCTGTGTTTTTGTACTAGATATATTTTAGCATCGTGTTTGGTTCATGCCTTTTTAAGTTCTGATTGAATCCCCTCCTGACAAATTTGTACTTGACCTTTCTCTTGTTTGGATTATTCAACAAATTTGTGTTCTTTAAACGTTATCCGGTAAAAAGAAGCATGCCGGTATTAGCGTGCCTCTATTGATTCATGTTGTGTGTGTTTTATAATTTAAATCTTAATCCTTGTCTCTATTGATTCATGTTCTTGATACCATTCTTCTGAAATTTTGTTTTATATTGTTATTGAAGCATTTGCTTTGCAACTTATGCTATTTAAATGACTTCTCTCAGAATCTGAAGGTGGCTATGAACAACTTGAGCAGACTTCCGGCAAGCCCAGTTCTACCGAGTCAGACTGCAATCAGGATGGTGAGTAGAAGTGTGGCATGCCTATCATACTCCAAGAGACGAGAATGACCCCTGTTTTGAGTACGTTCCTGTTAATTCTTTTATCAACATTACAGGTAACTACGCTGCATCTGAGAAGCCGGTCTCCCCCGAGCGGCTTTTTCGGGCTGCTCTGCTTAAAAACCGATTTGTTGACACAATTTTAAGAGCTAAAGAAAAGACGATGGCACAGGTTGGTTCAAAACATGGCCTACTTGTTTAACATCTTACTACTTTTTATGGATTTTGCAATGAGAGATTGCGAGTTTTGATCTGGATGGTGTGCGTTTTGATCTGGTCCGAGATCAGGGCGACAATGGCGATCCTGAGAAGTTGAGACAGGAGAGGGAGGAGCTGGAGCAGGAGCAAAGGAAAGGTAGTTAGTTGAACAGACTCGTCAATTTGATTGTGACTTTGTTCCAGTGGTTGCGATCAGTGTGTGTTATATTAACACTCTTTGTACGTGAAACTTAGAAAAAGCACGACTACTAGCAGAAGCAAAGGCTGCACGCGATGCACAAAGACAAGCCGAAGCCGAAGCTGCAGCTGAAGCTAAACGAAAGAGGGAACTCGATAGAGAAGCAGCACGACAGGCATTGCTCCAGGTAAGTTACACAATCAATCCAAGTTCAGATCAGTAGTCACCCGAAACTCCATAGTTTTTACTCGTTTACTCGAATATAATACCAGATTGAGAAAACCGTCACAATAGACGAGAACTCCCAATTCCTGGAAGACTTGGAGATGCTTAGAACCACTCATACCGAACCCCTGCCGAGCTCGGTGGATGAGACAATCCCCGATCACTCGCAAGACGGTCTGGGCAGTTTCAAATTTGTAGGGAGCAATCCATTAGAACAACTCGGGTTATTCATTAAAGCAGACGAAGAGGACGAGGAAAACGAGCCAAATTATATCTCGAACTCTATAAAAGATGTAGAAGAAGGTGAAATTGATTAGAGGATAAAATAGTGTGATGTTGAATTCAATGGTAGAATTGAATAATCAATCCCTTTTGACTGAAGACAGTAACTGGTGTGTGACTCCTAGTCCTGATCCTTGGTTATATTTATTTAGACGAAAGTAGGATCGAAGATAGGGGAGGATGTTCATATGACCAGATATCCCGACCAACCAATCCATATTATCCAATCCAAATCATAAAAGGTTATATTGGGGCTGACCGGTGGGTTCGGGATTCTGATTTTCTGGGGGGTCGTGATTGATAATAGTTTAGTTTGCGAAGGTGTTCCCCTTTTTTCATTAAGTCTCAAAAAACTAATTAATTAATTCAAATAGTTTCTCCTCTTGAATTTAGGGTTTTTAGTAAAGTATTTAGTTATGAAAATTAAAAAACTAAATAAATATTAAATCCAAATTTTATTAATCAAAAATACATTTTTTTGTAATATTTATTTATCTACCCTCGTGCTTTGTGAGATAGTATTATTTTCTCGAGCATATAGCTTGATTAGTGAAATGACATTTTAGACCCTAAACCCTAACAAAGTGGACTTATAGGTCGGTTGGGAACTAAGTAAAATAATTTTCCTTTTTTATTTTCCTAATATAATTTCCTTTTTTTTTAATAATTATCTTTATTATTTTGGGAAATAAAGTTTACTTTATTTATCACTAAATCCATCTTTTTTCTTTCTTTTTCTTTTCTTTTCTTTCTTTTTTTTATTCTTTTTTTGCCTTATCCAAGTCTCAAAGTATTAGAGATTTTTTTTTTTTTAAGGGTCAAAATTTAGTCTTTATATTTTCCATAAATCTCAAATTTAGTCTTTATTGTTATTTTTTTAAAAAATAATTAATATGTATTAGCATTTTGTTTATACAATTTTTAAATATATAATTGTATGAAATAAAATTTAATATTATTTAATCAATTTTAATAAAAATTAAATTTGGATGACTAAATTTAAAATTTATTAAAAATATGAAGATTTTTTTTTTTTCTTTTTTACATAAATCATAAATACGGAAAACTTTTCAGTGGCTGTCTATTTGATTCTCCCAAAAAAGGGGGCAAAAATGTTTGGATCTTCGTGTTTATTTATTGTTGGGTTTCAATCTCTCCGATCCAAATTCCCATCTCGCTTTTTCGATTTTGATTTTCCCCAAAAGCCGATCCCTTCCCTCCCTCCCTTTTCAATTTTCCCGATCACCGGATTGCTTCCGCCTCCGATCCCGATCACCGGCCGGAACGGGTTTCAATGGAAACCCATCTCAACCCTCTGCCTTTCTTCTTCTCGATCTTCTTTACGATCTATATCATTGCTTATTTCCTATTGTTTCGTAATTGGAGCCCTAAGATCCGGCCGGAAGCTGCGAGTTGCGCGATCTCCTTCGCTCATGGCACCCCCGCCGTGATCTTAGCCTCCAAAGCTATTCTCGCCGACGCCGCTCGCGGTTTTGCCTCATCCAATACCGATTTTCAAAACTCTGTCCTCGATTACAGCATCGCCTACTTTCTCATGGATCTGTTGCACTATCTCATCTTCTTCCCTGCAGATTTGCTCTTCATTGCGCATCATTTGGTCACTCTCTTTGTCTTCGTCACTTGCCGTTACCTCGTCTCTTATGGCGCTTATGCGATTCTTGTCCTTCTCATTCTCGCTGAGGTCACTAGCTTTTGCCAGAACGCTTGGACGCTCGCTAGAGCCAGAAGAGCTGATGTTGAGTTCGCTGATAGAATTTACAATCTTCTATCTCCTCCATTTTATATGCTATATTCGATCGTCAGGGGATTTGTTGGGCCTTACTTCCTTTACAAAATGGGTGAGTTCTTCTTCAATGGAGGAGCTGAGACTGTGATTCCTAAATGGGTTTGGATGTCTTGGATTTTTGTTGTTGCTGCTGCCATTTCTGTGAGTATTTTGTGGATTACAAATCTCTGGATTGAATTATACAGAGAAAGAAGCAGCAAATTAGAGAAGAAGAAGGCAAGGTAGGAGAAAGCAATTTGGCTTTCTTCACTTTCTTCTTTTTCCTTACATTAGTTAGATTTTCTTATGATTAACAACAGGGAAAATGATATCAAAATTGGTGTTTCTTTCAACCCACGTCTGAAGAACAGGGGGAGGAGGAGGTAGGAACCAATTGAGTTCTATTTGTTTCTGTTAGATTCATTGATCATTCACACAACAAAAAAGGGTGTCAAATTCAGAGAAGTTTTGTGGTTTTTGTTTAATCCCTCATTTGGATATATGATCTTTGTTCTTCTTCAATGACTTATTATTGTTCTTTCCATGTAGCTTACACACACACATATATATATATATATACACACGCTGTGAATTCCTGTGTTACTTCAGTATGATATGATTCAGACACATTTTGTTTAATGATTTGTGAATTCTGATTGCCCTTTTGAGCTATAGAAATAGGCAAGAAATGGCCAAAAAAGTGACAAAATGGAGTGTTCTGTGGACTGTAGAGGGTTCTCATGCCTGTCTGTTACTTTGTGTCTGATAAACAAGAAGGAAATGAATGCAAGTAAATAGAAGCAAAGCTTTTATATTGCGATTGTGTATGAAGAGTAAAAGAATTGCCAGTGTAAATCCCTCGCCAAGACAGTTTGAACGCTAAGATTCTCTCTAATCTTCAGCTAAAAGTGACACTTTTATCACTCTACAAACATACTTCTAGACATTATTATCATCTGCTTCATTCTGTATCAATTGATGGGTAATTTATGAGTAGAAATGGTAGTTCTTGGCTTGAAGTATGATATTTCTTAGTCCTCCAATGGGTGATATTACTGTAAGAAGCACTCCGAGGACGATGCATATCTGAAACCGAACATGAACGAAGAATGTTAGCTTCACTTGAATTTGAAACGATTTATGTAGAGAATCTGATCAAATGAAAGCAGTGTCTAAGAAGAACTTTACCCAGTTAGTCCACCAAGATAAGCCAAACTTTTTGGGTTTGTATATGACAAGCCATATGACACAGGGAAGCTGAGAAGGCAAAATGAAATGAGAAGGATCAGCAGGCAAGTATTGAACTTCAAGAAAAATTCTTTAGGTGGTCTTGTTTTTCATGATCTTGGACTGAGATATTGAGTTAGAAGCTGTAGCTTACAAAAAATGTTGTAGGGGCAAAGGCGAATCCTCCAAAGAATCCAAGTAGCCCACCAAAGAAAGGGAAGGTAATTCCTATGAACATTGTAAGTCCTGCAAGGATAAAATGATTAGAAGTAGCTCTATTCAAATTGAGCGAGTTATAAGTTGAATGAGTACATTGGTTGCTTACCGACATAAACGTTACGAGCAACAAATCGAAGCATAAAACTAGGCTTGAAATGTAGTTTCTTCACCAATAAAGTTTCTATCATGTCGAACACTGGCATTGCGTATATCTGCAGTCATATGAACAATTATGTTTCGTATGATTCGTCGTACAACTAGCCCTACAACTAGCACTTTGATCCGTTCTTACAGATTGTAGAAGATACTAAGATTTTGACATCGTTTGAGAAGTTTACCTGGTAACTTCCTATAACATGGATGACAACAAACATGTTAGCCATGGCAATAAGCCATGCAGGTTTCTCTAGTGATAGCAGAATGTTGTCTTTGACAGTATTTCCAAACGTCCAGTATCCGACCAAAGCAACAGGGAAGTAGCACAGAGCGACGATTATATATGCAACGACGACTCCTTTCCACATGGCTTTTTTCGAGGGCTTCTCCGGTGTAGACGGGATTGTTGCTTGGATTTCCAGCACGACGTTGTGGCCTGCATATGCAAAAGCCACATCTCCAAGAGCATTCAAAAAGTTAAAAACTGTCCCTGATGTAGTGGTAGCTTTGTATCCATACTGCACATCTGGTTGAACACCCTTAGCAACAGAAGTTGTCCAAGCAATCGTTGAATATCTGCAAATCAATCAACAATTCAAGGTCAGTTTCTGCTATATATCTTGTATAGCTTTCACATATAGCAAGCAGTGAGCATATCATACGTCAAGGACATAACAGCTGCAGCCAATGAGACGCCAGAGATGGAGTTGAAGTTGGGGAGGTGGGAGATTACGAAATGAATCGAGGCGAAGATCATGATAAAGTAAGTTAATCTGATATTCTTGCAGCTCGGGCACACGATGTCGTGGAACTTTTTCAGTGAATGCCCGCCGGTGACCATATAAACTATGTTGGTACCAACTTCAACAATCAATTGCTGAGGCACCACTATGTAAAGGCCTAATTTCTCACCAAATGCATGTTGACCGAGCTCATGGTACCTATCAAATCTCTTCCCGGGAACCATTTCATGCATCTCCACCATTTGCCATAATGTGTATAAAGTGACGATCCATGACAATACCAACACAGCCACACCAGGACCCCTGCAGGTTCAAATTGGTTAGATCGATGTCGATCAGAGTTCAACTTGATATGAACTTGTTTTCCAAAACCGAACTCATTACCATCCAAGGTTTGACATGGCATATGGAAGACTAAGGACACCAGCACCAACCATGGCGGTGACATTGTGGAAGGTAGAATACCACCATTTTGCATTCCTTGACGAAGTAATTGGAAGCCACTCATCTATTTTCTTTTGTTCCTTCGTCTTTTCGACTCCCTATCAATCAACAAAAAAGGGAAAAACATCTCAATGGCAGGCATAAATAACAGCAAGCAATCAAAAAGTAATATTATTATAATCTTAGGGGATCGAGTTTAACTAAAGTAATGATTAAACCATGATATGGGTTACTTTTTTATCTCCATGTACTATTGAAGTGGATATCAAAAAGGTTCTTTTGAGTGTTTTATGATCCAAATTTGACAAGCATATCGTGTGAGATTCTATATTGGTTGGATAGAGGAACGAAACATCTCTTATAAATGTGTGGAAACCTCTCTAGCATACGTTTTTAAAATGGTGAGGTTGATGACTATACGTAACGTGCTAAAGAAGACAATATAGCAGTGGACTTTCTTGACAGTTGTTACATATCGCTTGAGAATTGGACCGACAGCGATTTATCCAAGTCTTTAAGGTCAATATTGTTAACTCATCCCTTTATTGCAATTCAAATATGTGAACAAAATGGCCACAACGTGACACCATCCATCAAAGTCGAAGTTCACAAGTGGCCAGTTTTCTCACACCTAGACAGAGTATTAAAGAAGAGAGCAAAAAGAAAATCTAGATTTCATACAATTTGGCTGTTGGTCTAATCTCTCTCTTAAAAATGAAGTAGAAACCAGAGCTGTTGCTGTTCCCAACAGGACAAAAGAAAGTGGGGGCACAACTTCATGTTTCTGAATGATTTTTATGTGTGGAAAGAACCTCGACTTTAAGCCATTCAAAACGGATTTAAGGTGATTTTGAACCCTAACAAAGCTCCCATCGCTAGCAGATATTGTTTTCTTTAGACTCTCTCTCGAGCTTCCGCTCAAAGTCTTTAAAACGCGTCTATTAGGGAGAAGTTTCCACACCCTTATAAGAAATGTATCATGGGATCTCACAATCCAACCCTCTTGAGGCCTAATGTCCTTGTGACACACTGCTCGGTATCTGGCTTTGATACCATTCGTAACAGGTCAAGCTCATCCGTTAACAGATATTGTCCTCTTTGGGCTTTCACTTTCGAGCTTCTCTCCAAGGTTTTTAAAACGCATCTATTAAGAGATTTCCACACCCTTATCAAAAATATTTCATTCCCCTCTCCAAACATGTGAGATTTCATCATCTACCTCCTTAGGCCTAACATCCTCGTTAGCATTGTAATAGCCCAAGCTTACCACTAATAGATATTGTTGTCTTTGGACTTTCAAACTTTTCCTCAAAGTCTTTAAAACATGTTTGTTAGGGAAAAGTTTCAATAACCTTTATAAAAAAAAATATTTCATTATACTCTCTCAACGAAGGTGTGATATTCTTCCAACAAACAAAAGTAAGCTTAAACACTTTCTAGGAAGAATTCCCATGAATTTTTTTTCCTTTTTGTTACAAATTACAAACCATTTTCACACTAAAATAATCTCCTAACATGGAACCCAACCTACTTTGTTCAAGTTGTGCAATAGAACATGAACAAAACCAAGAAAATGATCACGTTTCCAGAACCCAACAACGAAATGCACAAAAAAAAAAAAAAAAACAAATGAATACGCAAACACGAACCTAACTCAATCGATTAAAACACCGTAACTATCTTAAGAAGTTCAAACTTCGAATCCATAAAAATCGATCAGAGTAATGTTAAAAAATGGAATTCAAATGGAAGAAGAACAGATCGTTCATAAATGGATTACAGAATCATGAACTTCGCGCATATAACAAACTATCAAATCAACGATTTAGATTCAGTAGAACAAATTCCTAACTACGAAATTTACCCAAACTAAAACAGAACAAAATCCACAACGAGTTTCGATTCGATCTGATCATCAATTGAAAAATAAAGAGAAAGAGAAACAAACATCGTCGTTGCCGTCAGCATTCCATGTTCTTGGCGGACCTTCAGTTCCCATCAATGGCGAAAACCTAAAAAACTGAACAAGAGATCGCAACGAAGAAGAAGAAGAAATGAACAAAAATCACAGAAGCTCTGATTTCTCCATGAAATCGAAATGGGGACGCCGTATTTAAAGAAGAGGAGGGACTAAAGGGCTGCAAGTTTCAAAGTGAAGGATCGTATCATCCATTGATTTTGATTTAGATTTTTTTTTGAATTTTCTACGATTGGCCATTATTTAATTTGAAGTAACACAGAATTTTCGTTCACACCAATTTTTTAAGTCAATTGCTCCCGAAAATTTTCATGCTGTTTTTAAAACTCATATAATTATATTTTTATTGGAATTCTTTCTTGTTTGAAAATTATAATTACAGCTCATGTAATTAATTCCATTAAAAGTCTACAATATATCTATAATTTTTTTATTATAATATAATTGAGTCAAAAATATTTGAAATTTTTTATTAAAATATAATTAAGTTCACGACATATTTCTAATTTTTTTATTAAAATATAACTGAGCCTACAAAATATCTGTAATCCACAATATTTATTAATTTTTTATTATAATATAACCTACATGTATTAGAATATAACTGACTACAACAAAATATTCGTAACTTTTTTTTAAATGAGTGAGCAAGATATCTCTAATTTTTTTTATGAGACTACAAGATATCTGTAACTTTTTTATTAAAATAAGTGAGCAAGATATCTCTAATTTTCTAATTTTTTTATTATAATATAACTGAGTCGACAAGATATCTATAATTTTTTTATTAGAATATAACTGAGTCGATAAGATATCTGTAATTTTTTTATTAGAATATAACTGAGTCGACAAGATATCTGTAACTTTTTTTATTAGAATATAACGACAAGATATCTATAGTTTTTTTTATTGAATATAACTACAAGATTTCTGTAATTTTTTTATTATAATATAACTGAGTCGACAAGATATCTGTAATTTTTTTTATTAGAATATAACTACAAGATATCTATAATTTTTTTTATTGAATATAACTACAAGATATCTGTAATTTTTTATTAAAATATACTGAGTCGACATGATATCTATAATTTTTTTATTAGAATATAACTCAGTCAACATAATATCTGTAATTTTTTTATTATAATATAACTGAGTGTATCTGTAATTCTTTTATTTCGATTAAATCGTTTCAATAATTAACATTATTTTTTTGTATTTAAAATAATTATTTAGTATATTATATTAATAATTTAGGAGAATTTTTAATGATTCAAGAAATTTTATCTAGAATTGAATTTGAAATAGAAAAAACTTATCTGTTAATTTTTTTAAAAAAAAATTACTTATAATATAATTATAAGTACATATCTTTATTATAATTTTATAATTATTTATTTTCTAAAAAATTTTTACTTATAATATAATTATATGTTCCGATCTTTATTATAATTTTATAATTATTTATTTTCTAACTTCTTTTTAAAATAAATTTTTAAAAATTTTAAATATAATTTTTCAAAATTTCAAAATTTATATTAAAAATTTTAAATGTTGATGGAAAATTTGAAAATAAATAAATAGATATTTTATTACTTTAATTGAATTTATTGATCTTAAAAAATATATATATTTATTGTTCTTTAAATTATTTTTAAAAAAATTTGAAATGGGAGAGGACAATGAAAATAAATTCTTGGTCCCACCCGGTCTGACAGCTCTCTGTCCTCTTCCCCACTCCCATTTATTTTGAAATATTAACATATAATTATTAATTTATAATAAGATAAATACAACGTTAACATATAATTATTAATTTATAATAATACAAATACAACTTAACATATAATTATTAATTTATAATAAGATAAATACAGCTTTAATTTATTTTAAAAATTATTTTCAAGTTACCAAAATATACCAAATAGTCTGGAAATTAGGTTTGACAAAAAAAAATTTAAAAAAATTCAAATAGGTAAAAATAAATGTGTTACAAATTTTATTTAATTCATTTAAGATAGAAGTAATATTACAAATTTTATAAATATTTCATTCTAATATAGAAATTTTACACCATATTAATTAATTAATTGCAGTAAAAATCTTCTAGATCAACTCTAAATTGGATTTGGATTGGATTGGATTGATCTATTGTAATAGAACGAAACATTTAGTGTAAAGATGTGGAACGGGTCAAAACCGACAATATATGCTAGCGGTGGGCTTGAGTTGTTATCGGTTGTTTTTTTTAATTATTAAAAAAATCATATTTTGTAGACGAGTTTGATTAGGGTTGGTTGAGTTGGTAATTCGACAACCCAATCCTCTATTTTCAGGTTTGATTTGAGTTGGGTTGTCGTGTGGTGCGAGATCTCAAATCGATTGGAGAGGATTTTAAAGTTACAACTCGTCAATAACATGTATTACAACCATTAATTATTTTTTAACTTTTTTAAAAGGTTGAGTTGGATTAAGTTGTAACCTTATCTTCAAGTTGATTGGTTTGACCTGATCCAAAAAAAGTCAAACCCTCAAATAAAACTAAATTTTTATTTTTTCAAAAAATTAAACCGAACCCAAATCTAACTCAAACAATGTTTGGATTATATATTCTAATTTGGTCACGATATGAATACCTTTATTTCTCATTTTAAAACTAAATATTTAAATTTAAATGGATTCATTTCGAAAATGGTAGGGGTTTAATTATATTGCCAACGAATGATGAGAGTTGTAGAATTATTTTAATATTTTTTAGAAGGGAAATTATCAATTCATTACGTAACAGTCGTATAAATCAAAATTGGATGACACCATCAAAATTAAATAGATGAGTCAATTATAATATGTAATGGGAATTTTTAAATTCTTTCAACCTTAATACAAAAATATATAATTATCCTAAATAATTTTATATTATGACACGTAAATTTAATCAAATTTTCAATATTGATATTTTTATTGGCTGAATTATATTTAAACTTTATTATAAAACGTGTTACTTTTGATGAAATATATATATATATCTATATATATATATATATATATATATATATATATATATATATATATATATATATATTTATTTATTTATTTATTTATTATTTTTTATCGATGAAAAAGTTATTTTTAAGGATTAAATATCCACCCTTAACAAATGTATATATTACCAATTTATTTATTTAGTCTATATATAGGTGGGTCTATTTTTTTCACTTGTTTTAAAAATCTTATTCTTTGATAAGACAAAATGTGAACGGTTATTGGATTGATGAGAAAGAAAGAGAATTCTTGGTTCACCACCTTAACAATCGAGAGTAATTGACTTACGAGACTTAGTGGATATTCATCTTTTTTAACTTTTTCTCAATTTTGAACTTTACTTGTAAATTTTCATGCTCGAGATTAATCTGGATTCAACACTTTATGGCTTCGATTGTTTCTACTACATGGTCACGTCATCTACTCCTTGCTTCTAAAGTGGAAACTGTCCCCATAATCAACACGAGTTTGACTTTATTACATGATTACCAAGAAAATTCTTAGGAAAGCCAATTAACATAAAATTATTCAAAGCAAATCACATCTATTTTTAATTTTTTAGAAATTTTATTTTTTAAATCATTCTTAATTTACATTATAAAAAGAGGACCAATAAAAAGTTTAATGTATTATAAAATTTATTATTTTATTTATTATTTAGAAAATTTTGTTTTCTTCAAATAACATGTCCAAGTGATGATGACACATACGTTAATAAAGAAATAATTCTATTTTTTTATTTTTATTTTTTAAATATTGAATGACCCAACTATAATTACTTAAAAGATGATGGACCACATGGTATGTTTAGTATTATTTAAGTACGAGCTAAATTACGAGTTCCTAAGAAAATTTCTCTATATATGTTTTTAAATTTTATGAAATTTCACAAAGATATTAATTTTTAATTTTTTTTATTTTGTATTTTAGGTTCATACATGATTTTAATAATTTATTTCTTTCAATAGGTTGTTTCACATGTTTCTTTAATAATGAATTGGATTTAATTTGACTTGTTTTTCCGTAACCGAATTGAATTCTTTGACTCTTTTGGTTACAATGTGACTTTGAATTCGTTGACTTTGAATTCTTTTTTGGATGTTCTATGGATAACCTTTTTAATTTCTTAAAATAAATTTTTAATTTCTTGAAATAAATTAATTTCTTAAAATAAATTTATATTTTAATAGCCATGGGGATTGTATCTTTTAGGATAAATTACTCAAAAATATTTAATATTTTAGAAATAAATTAGTGTTAGACAAAAAAAAAAAAAAAAAAACAGTGTTTCTTAATTTAATATTCATTTTTTAGAAATTGCCATTTTCCCATCTAGCATTTAATTTGTTTGAAAAGGCTCGTATCATTGAAACAAAAGAAATTACTTTAATTCGTCAAACTTGTTTTTGTTTCTTTCTACTAACTACTTATGCGATCGATAGATTCTTTTTTAGTTGTCTAAAAAAATAGACGAATTCCAAAAGTACCCTTAATTAATTTTGGAACACGTCAAGTTGACTTGTCATTATCAACTATTTGATTGAGAATGCAACGTTTAGAAGCATCAGCCACACCTAACTAAGTGCTAAAAATGTAATTCTCACCTTTTTAGAAATGTGGAATATAAAATCATCTAGTAGGACATAAAATGTAATTCTAACCTGTGGAATATAAAATCATTTAGTGGGACATAAAAAGTTCCGTACGGCATTCAAAATTTTGATCTCCAAGTTCATTATTTTCTACCTCAAGTTCACTATTTTCAATATCGGTCTCTCAACTTATTTGGTAATTCATGCTTGTATTGATATACTAATAGACATATTCGAAGTCACGTCAAGTGTCAGGTGATGATCACGATATGTTCATCAATTACAAATACTTTATACCAAATACAAAAAAGTTGAAAGCTCAAACCTAAAATAGAATAAATTTGTACGATTAAGATCATATATAGAGTTTAAACCAACCTTCTTGTTCTCATTCAACTAAAGATGCGCAGTAAAGCAGAAGTTATTGTGTACTTTTGACAATAAGATGATTGCTTACACATCTTAAATGGCTTGCCTCTGTTCTAAGCTTTTGCTTGTTCTTTCTTCCATCATGATTTCAGAAGATTGACTTCGACTTGTCAACTCTCTTCCTTTGTTTTTTTTTTTTTTTTTTCTGCACAAGGATAAAGATAATAACAAGATTAATCAATTCTATTCCACTTGTGGTGTTTGAATATGCTTGTAGAAACTAACAGAAAGTAGACATCAAAATGGACTTTGAAGACAGCAGTGATGAAACAGGGAGAAAAATGTGAAAGCAAGAAAGATCACGGATGAGACTTGCTAGTCATTGATGTCGATCACTCATTCCATTTAGTCTACATTTACTCTTAAAAATTTCACAACGTGATTTATTTTATTCATTTTCAATGTGTCCTGAAAAGGAAGATTTGCACTTCTCGAATCCGAAAAGCATCCAAATCATAGTTATTCCAACCTCGATCAGAGATTCTGAATGAGTTCGCATCGAATTTCATTCCACTTACATAGAGAGTACGAGAACCTTAGACAATCAAATTCCACAAAACAAAATGCGGTTCAGTGCATGCTTGAAGAAGAAGAAGAATACGCGACATTCCAGAATCAGAATAATGCGAATCTATGGAAAGAGGACGTTCAATCTAAACATTACATACAGTGAACCATAGAGAAATGGCGAAAAAAATGAACAAGATGACGTCAACGAAGATGACGATATCTGGATTACTCGACGGAGAAGAAATCAAAGCAGCATAGTTGTTGAGATGGAGACTGGAGAATCGAAGCTTCCATTGTTGGGTACTGGTGGAAGAGAAAAAGAGATGCGTCTGAGCCCTGAGGGACAGCAAATGGGTTAGGGTTTGAGGGCAAACCAAAACGGTGATTACGGGTTTCAAATTGGGCTTGGGCTTTTAAATTGGATTATATGGCCCAAATAATGGCCCATTTTGAAAAAACAAACAAAAACATTTAGACAAAATTTGAGATAATACAGACTACATTTAAACGACGGCGTTTTGCCACAGTGTCAAGAAGACAACTTGGGCGCACGTTAGTATTGCCTCTCTCATAATTTCAAAAAGAAATTGACATTCAAAGGCTCGTTTATTTCCCGGGTCCACACACACTTTCTTTAATCACAAAACCACCCACCAACTTTCTCCAATTCACATAACCGCCCCAAACTTTTTCAAATTCGGGCAACTTTCACAATTATAGATATCATCAAGCCCCTACCTTGTCAGGGCTATATCTTTGTAATTATTAATATTTTTTTAAGAGATTAAACAATAAATTTAAAAGTTTTAAAATTTTAATTTTATATTTAATAAATTATTATTGAAAAACTATAATTCTTTTCGTGCTCGATTAAATGTTCAAAAATTCATTTAAGTTTTTTAAAAAATTAATTAGATACTCTTCGATAATTATTTAATTTTTTATTCATAATTTTAAAAATTAAGTTTAGGAATTTATTTATTGTGGTTTAGATTTATAAATATTTTCGTAGTTTTGAAAATTATAAAATTCATTTTTTAAATATTTATTTTTGTGTAAATTTGTTTAATTTGAAATTATTAAATAGGGTAAAAAGAAACGATATTAGATATAAATTTAAAAATTTTAGAAATTTATTAAATGCTTTAAATTTATTGAACAGAAAATTAATTTGTTATTTAATTAAAGTATAGGGACTAAAATAGCAAATTAGGAAAGATAAAAGGACCAAAATGCAATTTAAGATTCAAATAATATTTATCTGTTTTTTAAAAAAAACAAAAAAAAAAACAAAGAAAGACCTTTCGAAATCGTGCAGATGCAAAAGTGGAGAGAGAGCAGAGACGAAACCTAAGAGAAAGGAAGCAAGAAATCTAGAGAGAGAAAGAGGAACAGAGGAGAGAGAGAGAGAGAGAGAGAGAGAGAGGGGGGTTGGTTT
The DNA here is from genome assembly GCF_002738345.1 of Cucurbita maxima. Lineage (NCBI taxonomy): Eukaryota > Viridiplantae > Streptophyta > Magnoliopsida > Cucurbitales > Cucurbitaceae > Cucurbita > Cucurbita maxima. The sequence goes on along the minus strand of NW_019272023.1, from coordinate 3,544,200 downwards.
CAGTTGGTGATGACGATGGACAGAGAGAAGGAGAGGGAGATTGAGCTCGAGAGTTCAATGTACACTAACTGTTTGCTTTTGGGCCTCGATCCGGCGGTTATCGGCGTCGGAGCTTCCAACGGCATCCCACGAGTTGGCCTTTTCCGTCACTCCAATCCAAAACTCGGCGAACAGCTCCTCTACTTCATTCTATCTTCCCTCCGAGGACCGCTTCAATCCGCCAAAGTAACATTTCGTTTCATCTCTCTGTTTAATTTCGTTTCTACTGTTGTGTTCCGTTTCCGATTTCGCCCGATCTGCTGTTTTTGTTTGTTTTTGGATCTTGGTAGGATTTCGATAAGGTTTGGCCTATCTTTGATTCCGCGCAATCGAGGGACTTCCGTAAGGTATAATTTTCGATCTCGTTGTTTTTTTTTTCTCGTGCTCGTCAATTCTGGTATAAAGGTAATTCGAATTTCGATTTTAACTTTACTTTTCGGATTAATTTAGGTTACTAGTTGGTGAAATATTTTTTTAGGTCGTGCAAGGGATCATCAGTGAGCTTGAATCTCAAGGTGCATTACCCAGGAGTAATTCGAGGGTTTCTTCTCTAGCCACGTGCTGTGGACCGAGGTCAGTTGATGATGCTACTCATTGTCGTATATCGTTTAGAATTTCCAGCTCTGCTGAATAGTTTCTCATCAGTTCTGGGGGTATAGAGTCAATTGTGGAACGATTTTGCTACTCAAACACTGCTTATAGCTTTAGTAGACATGTTGGAGAAATGATTCTAAAATTTGTCTCATGCTTTCAACCCAGTTTGGGATAACATTCATGTGAACAAATAAATAGAGATTCACTCGAGTTGGATAATTGTGTGCAGGTTTGTTGAACTGTTGTGGCAACTTTCCCTGCATGCATTGCGGGAGGTTCACAGACGCACGTTTGCCGCTGATGTTGCATCTAACCCACTTCCTGCACCATTGACAGATGTAGCGTTTTCACACGCTGCTACATTACTTCCTGTGACGAAGGTAGTTGTTAGTTAGAGTCATCAGATAACTGTTTCATTCCCCAGTTTAATTAATAACCAAATAATGAACTACAACTCTGCATTCTTCCATGTACGATGGTTGACGAATTATTTGTCATGTATATATAAGTTGTCACTTAAGAAGTGGCATTTTAGTAACATTATGAAACAGTGTGTTTACTTGCCTGTAGCTCAATGAAACAGTGAGTTGAACCCATCATCTCACCGGAAATAACTTTTCCTGTCTGTCTTTCTGTCCTTGGTCTTTCCCTTTTGTTGATTCCTAATTATTTCATTGTTACTTTCAACCATTTATTGATCTCTTTGTCCCAAGTAGGCTAGAATTGCACTTGAAAGAAGAAAGTTTCTGAAGAATGCTGAAACAGCTGTGCAACGTCAAGCCATGTGGTCTAATTTGGCTCATGAAATGACCGCCGAGTTTCGTGGCCTCTGTGCTGAAGAGGTGTTCATATTTTCCTAAGAAACTTATAGCTATCCTTATTAAGATACTTTTGGCTTTCATGACTGTTGCCTCATCATTCTTCTTTCTTTCCCCTTTGTCTGGGAATCATGGATGCCAGGCCTATCTGCAGCAAGAGCTAGAAAAACTACATGATCTGAGGAACAAAGTAAAATTGGAAGGGGAGCTATGGGATGACCTTGTATCAAGTTCAAGTCAAAACTCACATCTAGTTTCAAAGGCAACTCGTTTGTGGGAATCTATATTGGCACGCAAAAGTTAGTATAAAGTTTTCATGCTTGCACGACAAATTTGGTCTTTGAACTCTTGAGCTACGTTGCAGTTTTTTTTTTTCAATCAGATTATATAACTTATGTTTAGTTTTTTAATATAATTTAATTGAATTAGATCACTACTTCACATTGAAGGAATAAGGGCTCCATGGATAAATGTTCCAGTAGTTAATATCTTTATAGGTCTTTTATCTTTAAAAAGCTTAGGATAGGTCTTAAACTTTCAATGTTTTGTTTAATAGGTATCTAAACTTAAAAGACGGTCCAATATCTATCCAAAATTTCAATTTTGTATGCCGTAGGTCCTTGATTTATTACACTTTTTAAAGTTCAAGATCCTATTAAACACATTGATTTATATTGACATATTTGATACTTTTTGAAGTTTAGGGACTTATTACACATAATTCTCGAAGCATGGAGACCAAACTTGCAATTTAACTATCTTTTTTCTCTTCTCATTGAAAAATCATTTTTTTTTTTTTATCTTACAGATACTGGTATGATGTCATGTGGCTCACAATTTAAACAATTGACATGCTTTATCGTTTTCAAACTACTTCCATTTTCATTTGCTATGAGCAAAACAGTCTGTTATGTTCTTCTATAGAGTACGCCTACTGAAGAATACATGTATCTCAGATTGCAATTCAGAGAATAATAGATGTTTTTCAATGTTATTATCATTGAAAAATATTTTTCTTTTTAATGGTTTAACATGTTATTCATGATTAGTTATGAGACCATATAAATGGAAATGAGAATAATATCTCATTTTTAGGTCTTCACAGCTCCTGTGATTGGCTATCGCGGCTGCCATTGAATCTTGACTTGTCAGTCTACTTCTTTGAGTAATTGTACTTAGGAGAACATCTTTGTTCCTTTTGTGTGAGAAGCTGCAAATTTATGATAGATCACTTGGTTGTTATTACTATTATCGTTATTATTATTTTGCATGAATCCTTTTGCCTGGAAATCCTTTGCTTGGAAATCCTTTATCGTATCATTTCCCCTTTCCAGTAGATGGAAAAAACAACCTTTTTGGTGAAGATCAAATATCTGAACTTTATTAATTTAGCTCGTAGATTATTACTTTTGTTGTTGAATTTTATTTGACAATCACTATCGAAGTCAGGTTGCTCAATTTTCTTTCTCTAACTCAATATATATCTCGATGGTGTACAGGTCAACATGAAGTTCTTGCTTCAGGTCCTATAGAGGACTTAATTGCCCACCGGGAGCATAGGTACACTATTGTGTATTACTTGTTAGGGTATAAAGATTCGATACCATATGCCAAGCTAACTTTTGTATTATATTGACCTTTAGGTATCGCATTTCTGGATCATCTCTACGTGCAGCCATGGATCAGAGCTCTCAGGTTCCTTACGCAGACGTCCTGGCCAGTCAGTCAAGTGATTTAGATTCAGTGTTTGTGGATGACAAAGATCAGAATGACAGCTCAAATGCCAGTTCACAAATAAGTGATGATTCAGTATCATGGATGGATGATAGGAGTGGAAGAGTCCATCCCACAGTTGACGTTGCCGAAATCATTAGGCGTTGGACTCATGCTTTACAGCGTATTCATAAACAGTCACTCCATCTGGTATGCTTTATTAGTTCTTTAAAAAAATTTGGAAGCATTTGAATGATTAGTTTAACTTTACGAAATCGGAACCTTTGGGAGTGGATTACATGTCTATGAGTCTTAGTTCTCTCACCAGTCTCCTCATTTCATTTCTATGAGTTCATTTGATTGGTTTAGCAAATGTTTTTCTTGCAACATGCTGCATTATTTTGAACGTGTTGCTCCATGTCACAGTAGAATACGAAGGATCTTCCCTGTATGCATGATATAGGAAACTTATATTTTTATATTTCACTTCTTGGGAGATTTAACCTTTTCTCCTGTTTGGTTATTTTCTGGACCAATTTTAGGCTATAGCTCAAATGTATTTATATATTTCCCTGATTGGGAGATTTAAAAGTATTTCATGAGCTGATTTGTAGGCAAAAGCAAATGATGGAGAAGGTCCTGAAATTCTACGCGGTGCACATGATGGCGGCACAAGTGGCCATGCTGAGTCTTTGACAGCAACTCTTGCTGAACATCAACAACACCTGGCAAGCTTGCAGGTTTTCATCAAATACCCTATTGTAATTGTGATCAAACAACATTTGTGTCTTTTGAAAGTACCGTTTTTTTTTTCATGATGGGTGCAATGATGGCTTAATATGGGCTTAGTTCCAAATTGTTGTATTCTTCAAAATAATAGATGTCAAATGAGTGTTTTGGTAAATTTCAGTATTCAAGTGAAAATTTCAGCATTCAGGATTCTAAGGCTGGTTATGTATGGTCCTTAAAATTCTGGTACTAGAATTTGTGTGTACGGGAATCTTTTTTTCTTGTTGGTTTCTGTATTCTACATGTAATCCTGGCTTTAAAACTTTGCCTGTTTGTAGGGGGGCTATACCAAGGTCTGTTCATGTGGGATGTTTTCTTATCTTTGACGTCAATGTTTGTACGTGCAGGTGCTCATCAACCAATTGAAGGAAGTTGCTCCTGGAATACAAAAATCCATATCAGAGTGTACCGAAAAAGTGAACAATATATCATTAAATCTACCTCCAGCGACCAAACATCCTGTTCGATCTATGTCACCTATGCAAGCACAGACTAGTGGACGGACATCGGTAATTGTTAAGATGCTTTTTATGAATCCGGAGTTATTCAATCTGCTGAACAATGTTTTCTCTGTTTTTCTGAATTATTCAGGTTAGTAGTAGTGATGAGGTTTCCGAGGTGACTTCAAAAATGTCTTCTGTTCAACTGGACAAGATGTCTGCCAGTCCAACTCTAAAGCTCCCTCAATTGTTTAGTTTGACGCCAAACTCTTCTGGAAAAACGGGAAATATGCAAAAGCGACATAATTTGGCATCTCAAACCAGCCAAATAGAAAGTTCATATGAAAACAAATCTCCTGACCAGCCTTCTTCAAATGATCATATAAATAACCTACGACAAGGTTTGGCTGAATACATCTCATTTTAACTTCAACGATAGGTTAAACTTATTCAGCTCATCTTGATCATCTATGTTCTATCTACATTTTCTTCAACAGATACAGAGACTTCTTATGTCCAGAATTTAAAGAGATCAGTCAGAGAAGCTGCTCTTTTGATGAAATACAGAAATTCAGAAGCATCACGAGAATGTTCTTCTGATGGTAGTGCAGAGCACTTTTTTGTTCCTCTATCAGGAACTGGATTTTCTCATTTAGGCCCAGATAGCAAACAAGCTTCCACGAGGAGTGGAAGGTTGTCTGTTCCTGAGAGTCCTGCTTGTGACTTCGATAATGGAATCGATTTCAATGAATTTACTGGTGCATTGAATGATCTGGATTCTCTTAATGATTTTGACGAATTAAATGGATTTCTTTCCTCTGCTCGTTCAAATTTTGTAACTTCTGATGGTCGAAAGTTATTTTTCGACAACGATGAAGCTCAGGATCAAGTATTCTCACCACCTTTGCTGTTGGACTCATCACTTTTTGCAGATTCTTATGAAGATCTACTTGGTAAGTTATCTAGGTCAGAGCATCCCAGTTTTGAATTGAATACGTGTTTTCTTAAAAAAAATGTTGATGCCATTCTGATTCCTTTTCAGCTCCGCTGTCTGAAACTGAAACTGCAATGATGGACCATTAAGTTGAAATTTCAGCAGCTTTTCATTCTTCAGTTTGAGATTTTTCACATCTCAACGCTCGTTCCACGCAGTGCATACATCAGTTTACCTTGTCGTCCCAGCTTCACACAGTGGATGGATATTCTTGTTAATTTTGTGGTAGCCATGTGCCAACTGAGTACTATGCTATTAATGGATCACACAGATCTCCGAGGCTAGCAAAGAATTCAAATATTTTTGGCTGGCTACGATCGGGACAGTCATTCAGATTGCTATGGTATTTAGTCCTTTTTCTTGATTGGTTTTCTGTGATGGGTTTTCAACAGCTTCCAATCCCATTGACCTCAGTCTAAAGTGAGCTTAGGCGAGTTCTTCAAAGTGGTAAGCCATTCAAACATTGGGCTAAAATACTAAATTTGGATCGAAGCTCGGGATCGGTAGCCTTTTGTATCTATTGTTTGATTTAAACATTAGCACTAATTGACAAGCTCATTTATATATTTGCTGATTTGTATTTTATTACCTAAATTGGTAGCGTTGTTAATGTACCTCAGAACGATCTGTACATGCCCCTACAGAATTGTGTTCCTGATTTGTTCATCTTTCAGCTGGCTTGTTCCTTCACGTGCATCTTTTTTGGCCTGATCCAGATTCGAGCCGAACTTGGAACTCGTCTCACGGGTAAGCCCTATAGACCCAAAAACATAGCTCCCATCAAATTTTCATATCACATCATGTGCATTTAGGATTTGTAGTTTACTATGTTAATATGATGATTGCTGAGCTGACCAGTGAAATAGACAGATTCCTTAGCATTTTGTATGTCTTACGATTGTTGAGCTGACTTTACGATATAAGAAGTTGCATGCGTAGAAAAGTAGAAGCAGCCATTTATGAAAAGATGGCATTAGGAAGTTGACAGAATTAAGGAAAGCATATATGCGTTAAGTTGAATTGAAAAATTCAAAGTAATGTGTAAACAACGTTTGAGAGCTTTTCTTTCTTTCTTTATTTATTCCAATTAGAGATGTCATCTTTTCATAAATGTTCGTTTATACTTACCCCTAGAGGAGCGGAAAACCCGTTTAAAGGATATATGTGGGAGGGAGTGAGGAGAAATTTTTACCCATTAGCTAAATGTGGATGGGGTTAGGAATATTCTCCTTACTCCGCCCAAATCCCTATCGTGCCTCACTTTGTGTGTATTTATTTATTTCTCTTTCTTTAACGGAGTAAATAAATACTCTTTTTTTAAGTGTGCGACAACTATGTTGCAGTATTGAAATTTTAGCTTTTAGAAAATTACATTATATTTTTGCTTGTGAACGAAAAATTCCTGGTGAGGGACTTGATCTTTATGAAAGTAAATAGGAGATTTTGCAAGAATAAAGATTAAAATAGGAGATACATCTCTAATTCCTTTATTAATGTGAATATTTTCACATTAAAAATTGAATTTATTTTGAAACTGAATACCTAACCCACAGCTTGAAAATCTTGTTTGACACATGCAGTAATTTTTCTTTTAATTACTTGTAGGCGTGGAAGTTTTTTTTTTTTTTTTTTTTTTTTTTTTTTTTTTTTTTTTTTTTTTT
>NW_019272023.1:3532540-3537012 GCF_002738345.1 Cucurbita maxima | reverse complement strand
TTTTTTTTTTTTTTTTTTTTTTTTTTTTTTTTTTTTTTTTTTTTTTTTTTTTTTTTTTTTTTTTTTGTCTCCAATTTTTATACTGGATAATTATGTTGATTCATAATAATATTTTTACATTTAAATTATTAGATTTAGTTTTAATGGGTATTAATAATGTTAAGCAATTAAAATTATTTTAGACATATCTTTGAAAAAAAGCACATATAAATAAAATGAAAAGAAAAATTTATCACAAAATATTTACCAAAATTATTATGGAGTTTTTTATTTTTAGTTAAAATTTTATCGTTGAATTTGAATGAGATATTTATAACGAATCAGTCAATTGCAAATTTCAATTGACTTTGGTCAAATTCAAATTGTCAATTTTTTTAATTTTTCATTTAATTTAAATCAAAGTTGAATTGAATAATACCATCTTAATTTAAATTGGTATAATTTTAAAAAGGGGAAAACGTGTATTAAATATAATTTTTTAAAAAATGGTTTTTATAATTCAAATTGAAATTATTTTGTTTTATTTCTATTTTATGTGTCACAATTTCTCATAGGTGAGCTGTCACTTCTTTGTTGCAACCCCCCAGCTCAATAGTTGATTGATTACCTGATAACCCGACGTCGTTTCACCCTCTCGCATATTTGTCCCGGTCCATCACATGTGACATGGCAAGTTTGTACAGCTCATTTCCTAGCTGGCACAGCAATAGATCTTGGACAGCGCCTTATAAAAGCAAAAATATAAATAAAAGACATTTTAAAAAAAAAAACTATTTATTTAATTATTTAGGTTAATCTACATCGAGAAAAAAAAAAAAAAAAAAACCCCTAGTAAAGAAATTATAAGAAAACTAAAATAAAAAACAAACTAAATGATTATAGATAAAAAAAAAAAAAAAATGTATTCCTCATCTACTGAGTATCACGTGTTACCCTACTTCCACCTTAGTTTGTACCCGAACCACGTCCTATTAAGAGAGGTTCTACTTGGATACAATTTGTAACGTCTCGAGGATTCAAACTGTAAAATTAACATATAAGCCCAATATATTTTATTGCACTTGCTACGACCTAACTATATTACTGTACTCGTCTCAAACGACTTATAATAGCTAAGATCGTTTTCACTAACTAATCCAAGTCCTAAGTCGGGATATATATATATATATATATATATATATATATATATATATATATATATATATATATATATATATATATATATATATATATATATATATATATATATATATAATATTTAGGTGCCTAATGACCTAAAATTTAATATTTGTGGTACTAAAATAAACATAATACCTAAAAATTAATATTTGTTGTACTAAAATAAATAATATTTATTTGTTTGTTTGTTTTTGAATTAATTAATTTGCCTTTTCTCTTTTAGAAGGAAAAGGAAATAAACTGGTAAGGATTTGGGGGTATGGTTCGAATGCCCATTACGGACCCAGAAGATCCCTCTTCTTCTTCCTTCTTCCCTCTTTCTCTCTCGAACGCCGAACGCCATTGAAGCATTGCTGAGGGATCCCGAGATCGAGTTTGCGTTTCAAGGACTCCCAATTCACTCGATCTATCGTAGAGAAGCCCCCAAATTCCGTGTTCATCCATGATTCTATCTCTGTCGTCTCCTTGCGATTCAGCTCTGCGATTTATGGTCTAGAATTTGCAACAGAGAGAGGGGGGTAGTCGGGGGAAGAGAGAGGGAGATAGAGAGAGCGACAGAGAGAAAGGAGAGCGAGCGAGCGAGAGGGATTTAGAACAGAGACCGAGAGAAATGCCAAGCGTGGCTGTGAAGCTCTACAGCGTGTTCTTCAAGTTTCTCTTGAAGCATCGTTTGCAGAATCTGATCCAAGCTCCACTTGACGAATCGAGTCCTTTTGGAGTTACATCGCGACCCGAAGAAACGGTTGCTTCCGCTAATCCTTTGTTCACCGACGGCGTTGCTACCAAGGATATTCACATCGATCCGTTTACCTCTCTGAGCATTCGGATCTTCCTCCCTGAATCTTCGCTTACTCCGCCTGAAACCGACTCCAAACCCTCTTCTAAATCGTCAAAGGCTAAACCTAAATGGCACAGTCAAGATCTTCAACTGGATCTTGTTAATCAGAATCTAGATAATTTACAGCCGTATTCTTCTCGACGAAATAGCTATGGTCCTTTGGGAAATTCTAGGGAAGAACTGCGGGTGAATAGAGTTGGGGGTTACAGTAATGAAATAGAGGGGTTGAATTTGATTCCGGGCCCCGCCACCGGTGGTGTTTACAGAGGGTATGCACCGGCGGCGCGGAATGGTCGGAGGTTGCCGGTGATGTTGCAATTTCATGGCGGGGGGTGGGTTAGTGGTAGCAATGATTCGGCAGCCAACGATTTCTTTTGCCGGAGGATTGCAAAATTGTGTGATGTTATTGTCATAGCCGTAGGGTATCGTCTTGCGCCCGAGAATCGTTTTCCGGCGGCGTTTGAGGATGGATTGAAGGTGTTGAATTGGTTGGGGAAGCAGGCCAATTTGGCCGAGTGCAGCAAGTCTATGGGCAATACAAAAGGCTATGGCAATGAGTTCAAGAAGTCGGATAATCACAGGCATATTGTTGACACATTTGGCGCGTCAATGGTCGAGCCTTGGTTGGCCGCCCATGGAGACCCAACAAGGTTATCATTTTCATAACACTATTTTTCTTAATATTTTTTTCCTTGAATTATATGGGTTAATGTGATGATGACATTGCTTTGATTTTCTTGCTCCCTTGTGTGTTAACGAACCTGGATAGTTTTTGTTTTGGTTGAGTTATAAGTTTGGTGGATTTGTGTACTTAAATACTTTTCTAATTGGCTGTTGAGTTTTCATGGGTGCTTCTATCTTGTTCTCTGAATTTTAAAATTTAAATTTTAGAGCTTATCTGGTCATTACATTATTTAAGGATTAGGTGAAGAGCTGATAATTGACAGATACTTGTATTAGGTGGGATAGATGTTAAACTTATGAGGTTAACTTCTAGGAATTTTCAAAATCGTTTTAAAATATGAGATCGAATAGACACAATCTTGATTGTTCAGGACGTATTAGAAATTCTTTAAAGTACGGGTACCATATAGACCTTTCGTTTTCTATTTCTTCAACACCAACTTCCTGTTTCTGTCTGTTTGATTCCTTGAAGTTGGGATTAGAAGCAAGGAACGAACTTCAGTGGTCTACGATCGGATATGCAAAATGGTTTTTGAAATGCACTAGATAAAAGATCATCTAAAATGATGGTATAGTCTTATAGTGAACTCCAAAGACATAGATATAATTTGAGAGACTAGTCCAAAGTTAATGATTTGTAACATAAGATGTTTCCAAATGGTATGGAGATCAAAAGTTGGAAGCAACAATGTCAACCTGTTCTTGATTTAGGCTGCAATGTTGATGTGTATGGTTATATCAAAGAGAAAGTCCCTAGCTTGCTTTGAAAACTTATTTACACCTTAGCATATTCCAGCAGTATGTACGAATGGATTTAACAAACATCTCGGTCCGTATAGTAATGAGTGGTATATGTAGTTTGAAGCGATTGAAGTGATTTATCTTGAGCTATATATAAATTTTAAGGCATTGAAGAAGTCAGCATCACAATGCAAGCTTGTGCTTATATGACATTCTAGCATGTATTTGTCAGTTCTTTGTTACTAATCATATTTAATATCTCACGATCCTTCAATCATTAGTATTTCTAACCGAATTTTGATGTATTAGATTGTGTTCGGGGCTGTATATTGAACAACGGATTTAATTAGTCAGTTCTTTATTCTGAACAGTTACTGGTAGGATGGTTAAGCAATTGTAATAGATTTTGTAACCTGTTCCTCTGAATAGTTTCTGAAAGAATTGCATATATCCTGCTTGCCCCAATATCTTGGCTGAAGAGGATGCCTCTTTGAGAATGAGATTTTGTTTGATCCAAAAGTTAGCCGTGCTAGATAAACTTCCAAAATCTCCTTTTGTTTCCAGATTTAAAAATCATCTTCACTGTTACCTGCTGAAAACGTTGTTCGTTAAGAATAAGAGATCCCCGCTGGGAAGATGTGACAGCTCAAGCCCACTTTTAATAGATATTGTCCTCTCTGAGCTTCCCTTTCTGGGCTTGGGCTGTTATAGAAGAGATGTGGGCTACTGCCACGTTTCACAACTCTCTTTTTGTGTCGGTATCCGAGGATTTTTTCTAAGAAAATTTATGAAAGTCCTCCTTTTGTTCATCATAATTCTCTATAATGGAGTCCTTTTGTTTTCTTCAAAAAGAAGAAAAAAAAAATTAGAGTCCTCTTTTTATAATGGTCTGGTATCTTTTTCTAGGCTCCTTTTTGAGTGGGTTTTCTTTCTTTTAAATCATCCATTTGTATTCTTTTAATAAAAGCATCAAATCCTCGGGAGAGAAATTTGAACTTTTTTTTTTTTTTTTTTTTTTTTTTTTTTTTTT
>NW_019272023.1:3501612-3532308 GCF_002738345.1 Cucurbita maxima | reverse complement strand
TTTTTTTTTTTTTTTTTTTTTTTTTTTTTTTTTTTTTTTTTTTTTTTTTTTTTTTTTTTTTTTTTTTGAGCAGATGCGTTCTTCTTGGGGTTAGCTGTGGAGCAAATGTTGCTGATTACGTGGCTCGAAAGGCTGTCGAGGCTGGTAAGCTCTTGGACCCCGTCAAGGTGGTCGCGCAGGTTCTCTTGTACCCATTCTTCGTAGGAAGTGTTCCCACTCATTCGGAGTTGAAGTTAGCGAATTCGTATTTTTACGACAAAGCTATGTGCCTTCTTGCTTGGAAACTATTCCTACCCGAGGAAGAGTTTAATCTCGATCATCCAGCTGCAAACCCCCTTGTTTCTGGTAGAGAAGGGCCACCTCTAAAGCTCATGCCACCAACACTGACAGTGGTGGCTGAACTCGACTGGATGAGAGACCGAGCCATAGCTTACTCTGAAGAACTTCGAAAGGTAAATGTCGATGCACCTGTTCTTGACTACAAGGATGCAGTGCACGAATTCGCTACCCTTGACATTCTTCTCAAGACACCTCAAGCCCAAGCTTGCGCCGAGGATATAGCCATTTGGGTCCAAAAATATATTTCACTACGAGGCCATGAGTTCTCTTATTGATGCGCATATTGAAGAAGCCAAGACACGTCAAGGTTGTCACGGTTGGAGATCATGTAATGTATGTAGAATGAGGGAATGTAACATTTTTTCGTTATCAAATTTTGTTCCTCCTTCCATTTTGATCTTTTGTAAGATAGGAACTTGCCTGAGATTAGGAGGAATACAATTATCATTGGTCTTGTAATGTATGCTCGAAAGCGTCGAACAACGAGATTGTACCTGTCGTTCTTTCCATTTTTTTACACCATGAATTTGTGTACAATTTTTTCCCAGTTATGGTCTCAATCTCGAGTTCAAATAAGCAGATTCAAAGACTTTATTACAACCCAATGTTGTAGGACGGGACACTAACAGTTGTATCATGAGATTAGTCGATGAGTACAAGGTTACAAATTCCGGTGGCGACTAGCAGCCGCCCTAGAAGCCATTGCTCTAAGATTAGCTCTAGCCAAGGACAGCGAGCTTCTTCTGGTTTGCACTGGAGTGTCTCTAAGAGCCTCCATAAACTCTTCCCTCTGTAGCCTCAATGCCAAAGCAGCATCCTGATCTTGGTCTGGCGTACCTCTCCTACTACTTTCATCGGCATCTCGAGTTGCCATCCTCAGTGATCGAATGCTTCGACGGTGCATTCTGGATGGGACTCTGCTTTCAGCATTTGAAGACGCAGCTTGCTGCATCACTCTGTTGTCCCATTCATCATCCTCATCGTCTCGAACTGTTATTTCCCCTCTTCTTCTTGAACTACTACCACGCCTACTCAACGTATCGGTTGCTTGTCTATTAGTATTATGGTTCTGCAGACTACTATAAAAGGCCTTTTCTGGGTCTTGAACCTTCTTCTCATGGCTACTACACTCTTTTGCTACTACTACCTTCCTTGCTTCAACCTCCTGGGGAAAGAGAAGTTGTATTGTGTTCCAAAGAACTGTATTAACGGTGCAGGATCTCCCATTGCTGCGTAGTAAGATCAATAAAGAAATCCAAGAAGAAATATATAAGCCCTAATGTCTGAAAATGGAATTGATCTAACTGATTTGAGTGGCAAATTCAAACCTTATTAGCTGCCTGCATTTAGGGCACCTTTTTCCGCATCTGTCAGCCGCAGATCTTAGACATTTCTTGCAGAAACTACAATTTACAATATGAACGCATGAAAGCTTAGTCATAATCAACAAAATTAATCTATTATCATCCTGATACGCTTGTTTGAATTTGTAGTTTGCAGAGTTTTACCTTTAAAAATGAGTTTAATTACATATTTAGTCTCCAAATTTTCGTGTTTGTAGGTAAGGACCATGAACAAATTTTGTGTCTATCCAGAATTAAAACAGAGCATCAAATTCAAAGATTTCAAATAAGAATGAAAGTGTAAGAACAATTCACAATATGAATGCATGAAAACTTAGTGATACACGATAACTCGAAGCCACAAAATTAACCTATATCATCCTTGAACTATTACGCTTATTTGCATTCGTAGTTGGTAGAGTTTTACCTTTTAAAAATGAGTTTAATTACAAGTTTAATCTCCAAATTTTCGTGTTTGTAGGTAAGGATATTGAACAAATTTTGTGTCAATCAAGAATTAAAACAGACCATCAAATTCAAAGGTTCCAAATAAGAAATCAGTCAGTTATGGGCTTACCTGTGTCCACAAGGTGTGGTACTAGGTTCAAAGCAAATTTCCAAGCAAATCTGTGAAAAGAATTAACAAAAAAAATGAAACAATTAGGAATGAAATAAGCATCAAACATCAAAGGTTAGAGAATATCCTTACAGCACAAGAGAGCTCTTCTCTGAGCTTATCAATGAATGGGAGAGTTGAACATGATAAAGAAGAAGCACCAGCTTTTTGTTCAATCAACGAATCACTTTTCTTTGGTTCAGCCTCTGCAGTTTCTGGATCTTGTTTTGTAGCATCATCTGTTCATGGGAACAAGAATTATTTTCTATGTCGAATATGAAAACGGACACAATTTTGAAAATTCAACCACCCTAAGTAAACAGCAACTCCATAACTTCAACTTATAAAAATTTGGTAACTCAAAATGGAAATCCATACCTTTCACAGTCGGTTCTTCTGCATCGAGGTCAAGAACAGCCACCGGAATCGAAATTTTGCTAGTCGAAATCCTTCGTTTCCTACGAAAAACAAGATAGGAACTCCAATTTCAATCGGAACAAGCAAAAAGAGAAACAAAAACCTACAATCCGCTGACATGTCTTCATTTCTCACATCGAAAAACAAGAGAAGAAACAAAATCAATATATATTTACCTTCTTGAACCCGACGTAGGACTCTTGCAATGCAGAACGGACCGTTTTTTCTGCTGGAACTCTCTCTCCGGCGTGTCGTCAACGACGAGGCTCGCGATTAGAAGCGCCTCTTCGTCCCAGCCAGCCATGGCTGCCGCCGATTTGAATCTAGGGCTAAAAAAACTATCCGCATCATTTCCACATTCGAGCGGTCTCGATTCAATCACTCGTTGTTCTGGTTCTGAAGCGCTTGCTGTCGATCCTTCTTGCACCATTTTCAGATCAGATTCGAATCTGTGAAGAAGATCATCAACAAGAGAATGAACAGTTTTTTTCGTCAAACTCTGCGGAAGAATCTGGAGAAATGGATTAGTTTAAAGTGATGAATTCTCCAACGGTCGGATTTTCCTTTCGTATTTGAATGCGATTCAGCTCAGTAATTCTTTTTTGCAACGGCTATATTTCCAGGCTGATTAATTATCAACTTTTAAATGATAATTATTACTAACTTAAAACACTATTTTAGAACATAAATTTTGAAATTCATTCCATTTGTAATTTTAATCATTATTTAATTTTTATGGTTGGATTTATAATTTTAAATTAATGATTATTTCCAACGAGAACACTAATCTCCCTAATTTGTAGTTTATTTTATAGCGGAAAATGTTTAACCGGGATATTAGTTTTATAATTCGTTTACAGTGGCACATGAACGGTGAGATTTCACCTCAGTTGAGAAAAACGAATCATTTCTTATAACGGTGTAGAAATCTCCCTCTGAAAGACGCGTTTTAAAACCGTGAGACTGACGACGATATGTAACGGGACAAGCGAATAATATGTACTAAAAGTGGGTTTGAGCCGTTACATGAACATTCTCGAATTCTTGATTAGGCAAACAATTCAACCGAGAAAGTGCAAGCATCACTGTTTTTATTTCATCCGTAGATAAAAAATGCAAGCATGTGTAGCAATATTTTAAATCAACAGTCTAATCCGATCGACGGTACTCATTCACGCACATTACTACACACTTACAATACAATGTTTTCTAAGTCTTCTCGAGAAGCGGTTTAGTTTAACCCGATAATATACTACCTCAAAATTTTCTCTCGTGGCATTGTTTATACCAACACGATTCAACTCGATGATATACTATATATAATCGGGAATCTCGAGTAATGCTATTAAAATAGAATTGTAATGGTAGAAATTTTTGTGGATGGTCAAGAAAAAAAAAAATGGTGTGGCGAAGGAATCTATGATGTTCTTCTCCAAAGAAATGGTGAATGTAATTACCTTCCCCTCTGCCGGTATGATCATAAAGAGAGAGAGAGAAAATGGAGATGGGCGGAGTTGCCTTACATTTTCAGAAACCATTATGGATGTTGAAGAATGTGCGAAGAAATTGGATTGCCGAATGGGGTTTCCCTCTGGGAATGATATCATTTTGAGTGACCCTTCTTGTCTGCTCTGCTGCGCTTACTCCTCCATTGGTGATTCCTTCTCTGTTCTCCTTTTGTTTTTCTATCTCTCTCTTCTATGCAATTTTAGCTTCATTATTATGTATTATCCTGCTTGAATTGAAAGACCCTTTGCGAATTCGTGTGTTCTTAGTCTTATATCAATTTTCCTTGTGGAAAGATGAACTGCGCTGTAAAATTCTTGCTTGGAACTCTGAGGATCTTTTGCTTATGAACTGAATGATAAAAAACCAGAGTGAATTATGTTGTTGTTTTTGCTCAAATTCCTTCTTGGAATGATGAATTTTTCAAGCTTGGAAACCCGATGAACTTTGCTCATAAAGTGTATGATAAAATGCCCAAGTGAATTCTGGTGTTGCCTTTGCTCAAAATTGCACCAGTAATCAAATTTCCGCTTCCTGGATATTTCATGCTTGTGAATCTGAGAAACATTTTCTTATCTTTTGAATGATCAAAGAAAACCCTGATGAATTTGAGTTTTTTTCATTACATTGCTCAAAGTTGCATCAGCAATCAAATTGGAATGATGAATTTTCCTGAAAATTCAAGCTTAGAAATCTAAGAAACTGCATAAGTTCAAAAACCCAAGTGAATTCAGGTGTTTTTTTCCCTCAAAATCATGAGTAATCAAATTTTCTCTTGGAAATCTAAGAAACTATTGAATACAATGGATAGATCACATACCCAGAAGTCAAGTTTCCAGCGTTTTGGGCTCAAATGGCATCAAAATATAATCTCAATGACTCTTATGAACATTGAATTTTCCAGGAAAGATAATAGTTAAAAATAGAATTAAAGGCACTTAGGAGTTGTCTTCCAAAAACAAAAGTGGCCAGCCTTGAAGAAGAGAAAGGAATCTTTGTGGCATATCTGTTTTGGATTTGGTTCTTTAAACTAATATTAGAATAAGAGAGGTGTTTTGGGGTTTGGCTATTCAATAATCACACTGCTCCATGCCTTTCTTTTCTTTGGACTTGAATGCTTTTTCCCATTTCAATCATTTATCACCCTTTTACACAACATCCTTCCTTTTTTCTTTTGTTTTTTTTTATATGTTTCAGTGAACTGGCATCATCTTTGTCAAAGTTCCTTAGCTCCTTTTTAAGCATCAGTTCCATGGCATTAAACTCATGCAAACTATTTCATTCACTTCCATCAATATCGAGATATGGGACGACAACCATGCTGCGACAAGGTTGGACTGAAACGAGGCCCCTGGACTGTCGAGGAAGATCATAAGCTCATGAACTTCATCCTCAACAATGGAATTCATTGCTGGAGATTGGTGCCTAAACTTGCAGGTATTTTCTTCCTTCTCGTTGCTAACCAGGTCTACGTAACATTGTTTCTAAATTTTGAGTTTGTTTGTTTGCTCGTTTCGTCAAACGGGATCTGAATGCTGTTTTTAAGAAGTGTAGTTGAGTGACTTTCAAATGTCGAGTTGATTGTGACAGTTCAAGATCACAGTTTTTTAAGAAACAATGTCTTATATCTATTATTCTACGAAAATAGACCTCTAGTGAAACTAGGTGTGAAAAAAAGTAGTTAACTAAACAACATGTTGTTAGAAAGCTTCCCTTAGAGTTTGTTTTTAAGAGTTACTTTCTTACTTTTGTCTTCAAAATGACTTGAAATCATCATCCATATATACCATTCATAGGCTCATGCTCTAAGAAAGGAAGAACAGCTTCAAAAGGTTCTAAAAAGAAAGTCATCAGTGAAAACATATTAAAAGAAACAACGTTTAGAAAACGACCACATGGGTATGTTTTATCGAATTCTAAACAGTTCCCGAACAAACCCAAGATTTTTTACGGGCCATTTTCTGTTCTATGGAGAAGGTTTACTAAGATGTGGAAAGAGTTGCAGACTAAGATGGATCAATTACTTGAGACCCGATCTTAAGAGAGGTGCTTTCACAGAAATCGAAGAGAATCAAATCATTCATCTTCATTCTCTTCTTGGTAACAGGTAATGAAATGAAACGGACTTCATTTCCTTTTGCTTCCTTTTTATTTCAAATCTACAAGCCAAGTTCACATGGTTTTATGCTAACTCTTACAGGTGGTCGAAAATCGCAGCTCATTTTCCAGGTCGAACCGATAATGAAATCAAGAACCATTGGAACACTCGAATCAAGAAGAGATTGAAGCAACTTGGTTTGGATCCATCCACACACAAAAGACTTGGTGACAAAACAGATAGACTGAAAGAAAAGCTGTTTATTGCATCAAATCCATTAAGAGAACAAGAGGCAATGTCAAATTTAGATTTTGAGACAAAGGAAATAAACCAAGTGGCAGCTCATACGATATCAGGTGGTTCTAGTAATCTGGTGTGCAAAGGCATTGGATATGAAATGTGGACAGGCCAATTAGAAACCAACAGCCACGCGTCGTTTTCCTTGGAGCATTGTTCCTCAATGAATGAATCTCTATCGATTATGAAACAGAACTCTGTACAGTTTGACAGTTTGGATTCACTTCCTTCATGGGATGATGGCATTCCGAAGTTCAATCAGCTTGAAGAGGACGATATTTACTCGCTCGGGAACAGCGGTGGCTACTTTGTCGATACGTTCTCTCACTAAACTCTCTTCCTCTAAAGCCTACATTTGTTCCACATTGTGAACTTGGGTCATATTTCATCAGTTCTTTGAATGGCTGTAATTACCTTTTTCTCTCATTGTCATGCTCAATAATCACACATGCTTGTCTAAATAGGAGCATATAAAGCTTGATATTAATGTGGGGAAATGTTCATTTTCTTGAGTGAATTTTTAACCTTCTTATAAAAACAATGGCGATGGATATGATGCCCTTACGAGAGGCATCTCGAGAGTTTTTGGTGTCCTGAAATATGAGTTTTCGAGGTTTATGTTGAGGGCAATTTATATTTTCGAGTATATGCAATTTCAGGTATCGTAAGATTTTAAGCCCCTAAACACATGTTGAGAGTGTTTTTGGTCGAAGTATTTCAGTTTGTTAAGTAAGTCGAGGGAATAGCGTTCGGGAACAAATCATTTTAAAATTTTATGTTTATATTATTCTTAAACAAAATGATTTTGAGTAGGGAAGGGCTAAAAGTATTCAAAACATAGATAACTAGGGTTGTTCTTGTTGGGAATACAAATAACTGGACATGTAGGTACCCAAATCAATTTGAATAAGGATTTATATGAGATATTTTTATATTAAAATTACATATATTTATTTAGTTCTTAATTTTTTAAAAAAATAATTATATGCTTTCTAAACTCGAATTTTGTTTATATTTAATCCTAATCAATAATCATTTTTCGATGGAATCTTTCACATAAAATTATATTTGATTGAATAATGAAATGTTGACGTGACACTCCATTAGATTTGATTAATATACACGAACTGGGTTCGTTGGATTGATGACCCAAATGATCTAAATTGGGTTCACAACCCAACGCTCTATTTTCGAGATGAATCGGGTTGGATCGCTGTTGTGTGTTTTTTTTAATTATTTTTAAAAAATATACTTATCCACAGTACATGGACAACTCAAATATCTAACATCATTTCACTAACATATGATACCAACTTAAAATACTTTTAATCTACAAAACAATCTTAAAAGTATTGACGGGTCGGGTGTGAATCCTATTTTCAAGTTGGTTGTTTGGGAAGGTGAAACCTCCATCGAACAGACGCGTTTTAAAACTATGAAGCTGACAATGAACAATATTTGTTAGGTGTGAGTTTGAACTATTACAAATGATATCTAAATGTTGCATTTGGAAATTAGGACATCCTTTATTTTTAATTTCGATAGATACCTTTATCACGTCTACTCCAGCAACGCTCGACCCATTTAATTTCAAAATAAAAACTAAACTTATAATTATTTTTTTAAAAAAAAATTAATAATAAAGGACAATATATTCTCACAAACAAAACTCCCATGATTTCATTCATGATGGTTCATGAAAAGTGAGGGGGCAAAAAGCAAAATGATGGAATAGTTGGGGCAAAAAGCAAAATGATAGAATTGTTGGGGCAAAAAGCAAAATGATGGAATAGTTTTGTCTGCTAAGAATATCACCTTTGCTTCTTCTAATCATTCCACGTCAGCTTTAATAATTATTGAACCTTTTTCTCTTTACATTCACAAATATTATTTTAATTGCTAAATAGTCCCTACAATATTAAAGCAAAAGTTCAAATGGGGTGTACTCCATCATTCATCTTGCAATTTAATATAAATATAGGGACCGTTTTTTTAATCAGACCGAGCTCACTACTAACAGATATTATCAATTTTAGGTTTTCCTTTTCGATCTTACCTTCAAAATTTTAAAACGCGTCTACTAATAAGAAGTTTCCACGCATAATATTTATTTATTTTCTATATATTTTAAAAAAACTATATAATATTTTTGGTGGAGAATAATAATTTTTTTTTTCATTTTTAAAATATATTTTTTATTTCTATAAAAAAAAAACATTTTTGACCATTCACAACTACCTACAAATGTAACCCTCATGGTGATATAATTTTTAATAAATAATTTTTTAATCATTTAAAAAAATTAGTTTTAGTATTAATAGTTAGAAATAATTTGAAAATTTTCAAAATATTCATATAATTATTACGGAATAATGTTGAGAAAAGTTAAGAGGCCGTGGTTCGAACCCAATGCACAGCAGTTAGGCGCGAAACTCGAACCAAAATCAGTCGGCCAAACGAATCAGAGAGACGATGTTAGCTTTGCATAGGGCTTTCCGGACGATCCATACCACCGTTGATTCTCCGCAAATTACCAGTTTCGCTCTTCGCGCCCCCAAATATGTAAGCCTTTTCCCCGCTAATCTTCGTTTGATTTTCTACCTGATTTCGATTCTGGTTCAGTGTGCTCGTTATATCGGTCCATTCTCGGGTTTTGATTTCTGGTTTTTTGTTTGTGATTTTAAAATGGTGATTTGAATCAGAACTGTCCGTTATATTTCTTTTTTCATGATCATAAAATGGTGATTTGAATCAGAATTGCTCCTTAATTATCTGGAAAGGTCCATCATGTTATGGAAATGGAAATGATAGCTGGTTCTTCTTAGCAAGTCATTCATTATCCTAATAAGTTAATATACCAGAAAATTGTTTCCCTATATATTTCAATGGTAAAATGAAATTATAAAATGATGGAATCAAATCCAATAGATTACAAAAAACTATTCTTATGTGCAATAAATTGGTTAATCGGTAAAGATACGTGTACTTGATGTCCCGCCCAAGAAAGAGACCCGCTCAATGAACATGTCTCAGAGAATATCCCAAATTTCGTTAGATAAGGCAGTCTGCCAACCAAAAGCCGATAGGATGTGTTTCCAAAAAAATCTAGCCTGTTTACACCAAATGAAAAGGTGACTACGTGTTTGCTCATCATATTTGTAAAAAATGCAGCAACTAGGAGAGATATTAATCCATGGAGATCTTCTTTGCAGCTTGTCGTGAGTATTAAGGCATGAGTGGTTGAGGATAGAAACTTGGAGAGGGATTCTGATGAGAAAGCCCCATCTTTTCCAAATTCCAGGACCAAAAATCATTAGTATCATCGAGAACAACGACGACAAGAGCATCAGATAGGCTGGTCCATTCCTCTATTTCCCTACCTGCAGGTTCCTCCTTGGCCAAAAATGTCAAGAAGGCAATGAATTATTCCATAAATTAGCCACTGAGGCTTCTTTTTTCTGTATGATAGCAAACATAGAGATGAACTTGTCTTTTAGGGCCCTATTTTCCAACCAAATATCAGACCAAATCGGTGTGCCATCTCCTTTCCCTACCTTGCAGATGATGTGGTCTCCTGTTGCTCAAAATGGTGGGTGCCATATTTCAAGGCAATTATCTTTCTCCTAAGCGCATATTTTTCCTTATGAAATTCCAAATCCACTTAACCAACAAAGAAGTATTTTTCTGTTCTAGATCTGCAATCCTCCTTCCTCCTTCTCGGGGAGCTTGATTGTTTCTCAATCAAGATTATGTGTACCTTTCTTCTCCTTGTCGCCCTTCCACACTAGAAGTTTCGAAATAGTCTCTCGATGGATGCCGAGATCTTTGTGAGGATGGGAAAGGGGATAAATGATAGATGGGTAAGTTGGCCTAACTTGCTTGAATAAGATTTATGTGACCACTTCAGAAATGTGTGACCTCAAGAATTAGTCTGGGTCAATGGGGACCAAATGGGATTTTCAGAGCGTGTAGAGGTGTGGGAAAAGATTGATGCATGTGGCAGAGAGGGAGGGATGAAGCAGGGGAATGTTTGCTAGGAATGGATGATGTACATGTCGCTTGGTAAGAGTGTTCGGTGGTGGTACGATAGGCTTTAATGGTTGGATAGCTCGATGGTGCGGTTTTTGGTGGAGTTGGTGCATGCGGGGCAATGGCTAGTTGGGTTTGGGAAGTGGTAAAGGTAAGACCACTTCTTTGGGGGTGCATGGGTTAATCTCTAGTGAAAACTGTGGTATTTAGCTGATGAAAGGGTTTGCTTCAAAAAGTGGGTTGATTTATACTATCAAAGGGAGGGGGCAGAAGAAGACAATGGGAGGTGGAGACTTGCTAGGATGAAACTATATATGTATACTCCAAGCCCACCGCTAGCACATATTGTCCGCTTTGGTCAGCCTCACGGTTTTAAAATGTGTCTGCTAGGGGCAGGTTTCCACGCCCTTATAAGAAATGTTTCGTTTCTCTCTCCAACCAATGTGGGATCTCACAATCCACCCCCTTGGGGGCCCAGCGTTCACGCTGGCATACCGCCCTGTGTCTGGCCCTGATACCATTGGTAACAGTCCAAGCCCACCGCTAGTAGATATTGTCCACTTTGGCCCGTTATATATCGCCGTCAACCTCATGATTTTAAAACATGTCTACTAGGAAGAGGTTTCCATACCCTTATAAGAAATGTTTCGTTCCCCTCTCCAATCAATGTGGGGTCCCACAATATACGTTCTCTTATCGACTTTCAAATCTTGAAAAAGATTGTCTATTATACAATTTGTTAAAAATGGATAGTTTTTTATTTTTTTTTAGCTTACTTTTCACTTTACACTCTTTCATCACAATTAGGTTTGGAGCATAACTTACATTAGAAGTTCCTTGTGCTGAATGTTTTGATGTGCTATTAGCCTTCATTTTGTGAATATGTTTTTTTCTTTTTCACGTACACTGTTTAGTATGATGCAGTTGTTAAATGTTTCACTTTCAGGTAGAGGTTAAATTTGCAGATGGAAGTGTGTTCAACTTGTCAGCTGAATTCTTGAGAGTATATAGCCCAGCTGCTGATGCTAAGGTTCGGTCAATTGGGGGTGAAAAGGTACTGTAAAACAACTTTAGTTTCATTTATCTTTCTATCTAAAGCTCTAGCTAATTCATCATGGGCAATGGTCAAATAGCCAAATTGGATGGTTGGATGATTTTTAAGGCTAGTACTTCTAAATAAAACATTTCCTTTTGATATTTGATATTTGTGACTTGCACTGTAACAACTCAAGCCTACTGCTAGTAGATATTGTCCGTTTTGGCCTATTACGTATCGACGTCAGCCTCACGGTTTTAAAATGCGTCTACTAGGGAGAAGTTTCCACCCTCTTATAAGAAATGTTTCGTTCCTCTCTCTAACCAATATGGGATCTCACAATCCACCCCCCTCGAGGACCCAACGTTCTCGTTGGCGCACTGCCCCATGTCTGGCTCTGATACCATTTGTAACAGTCCAAGCCTACCACTAGTAGGTATTGTCCACTTTGACTCGTTACATATTGCCGTCAGTCTCATAGTTTTAAAATGCGTCTACTAAAGAGAAGCTTCTACACCCTTATAAGGAATGTTTCGTTCCCTTTTCCAACCAACGTGGGATCTCACATGCATTTTGACTATTAGAAGACAGCTAACTAGATAGATGACTTCTATGGTTTGGACTATTTCTCTTTGAGCCCCAGCCCATGAAACACTTCTTTTATAAATACTTTAGAAAAGAATAAAAAAACAATTAACTTTTCAAACACTCAAACTTGATTAGGTTAGGACTAAGTGTAAATAATTTCACTGACTTTAAGATATTCAGACCCGATCCGATCGGTTTATAGAGATATCATTAGCCATATTCTAGAGTTTGGAGTATAAAATAACGGGTGCACGAGGGTTGGCCAAACTGCTCATTTAGCACGATTTTCTGTTTAGCCACGTTCTCATGATCCGATCCTTCTACTGATTTATCAACATCATCTAGAGCTTTAACTGATTTTGTTTTATCAGATTCAATTACTAAATGCACGTTTCAAACTTAGGTAATTTCTGGACGACGTCACGTCGGTATCATGTCTGCAGAACCAGTTGGGAACTATGGGGTAAGGTACTTTGAAATTACAAGCTACTATTAATTTTAGCAATCTTTTGGTATTGACGTTGAAGAATCCAAACATATTGCTTGAATTTGGTAGGATCCTTTTTGATGACTTACATAGAACTGGGATTTATTCGTGGGATTATTTCTATCATCTGGGGAGCAACAAGTTTACATTCTTGAGAAATTATGTTAAAACACTAAAGAAGCATGGACTGAGCCGAGATCCACCGAAGAGAAAGTGATGGACAAATCAACTGTCGTGAGCAGGTTGGAGAAAGATTCAATTGTTGAACTAGAAGCATCATCTGAGACCTCTTGGATTGTGAACCAAGAACCTGAGCATGGAAATACACATATTAGTGTAGCTCCTTGCAAGTTTATCTTTGAATTTAGTTTAATTACAGATTAGGACTTGTATTTCGATGGTTGGTTGGCTACTTAGTCCGTAAGTTTTGACAAATTTTGATTATGACCATTGATTTGTTAAGAAGATGCTTATCTTCTTGATAAAATAGAGAGGTATTTACACATGATGTAAGTTTAAGTAATGATCAATTGTGTAAAACCACAAGTTATCTTGTCTCTCAATATGTCAACATTCTTTATTTATTGAGTCAAGTAGTGTAATCGCTTAAGCCCATTGTTGATAGATATTGTCATTTTTAGGCTTTCGCTCAAGGTTTTAAAATGTGCAAGAATTTTTCAAACACATAATAGGGAGAAGTACCCTTATAGACCCTTACAAGGAATGTTTCGTAAGACGAGTTCATTCTCCAACTAATGTAGGGTTTCACAATCTATCCCTTGGAGGCCCAATGTCCTCGTTGGCACATTGTTCGGTGTCTGGCTCTGATACCATTTGTAACAACCCAAAGTCTACTTCTTGTAGATATTGTCCTCTTTGAAGCTTTCCTCAGGGTTTTAAAATGTTGTCTCTGAGGAGAGATTTTCACACCTTCATAAAGAATATTTCGTTCTTCTCACCAAAGAATATGGGACCTCGAGTAGGGAAAATAATGGACTAACCATGAGTGCTCAAGTTAACCTTCATGAAATGGTTATATTTCTCAAACAAATGTTATGATACAAAAAATCTCATTCCCCTATAGGAGTTGAATCTGTCCGTGTTAAGAGTTCTACAGGTACAGATGATGAAAGAAAACTGATTCAAAGAACAAGCTTTGCCCTCTCATTCTCTTCCTCTTACAAGTGAGTTGTAAATAAATTAACATATTGTAATTGAAAGGGCAAGAGCTTCTATCTATGAAGGTTTTTTCTTTCCTCCACTTTTTGAGAGGCGTTTCAGCACCTGTGGTCGAGTTCTCATTCCCCTGTAAGACGAACACGATCGTCAAATCAAAGTTGAAGCTTTTATGAACATACAAATGAAGGTGGGTGAAGGAAAGATACCTCTTATACAAGTAAATGAAGACATAGAAAAACAGCACAAAAATGACTGTCAAAACTGAAATAACAATGTAGAACACACTCGTCCTAACCTGCAAACAAACAGAAGAATGCATTTGACAAAATGAGAAGTACAAAAAAAGGAATACATACATGCATTACACGTTCATCCCCTCGAAATCTTATTCGAACAGAAATGATGTATTCATAAAATATCGTCTGAATTGTTTTCCTGTCGACTGTTTGAATATGGACGGACAGATGAACTTGATTTGAATAAATTGACGAATGTGATGTGAAACACAAACTTAAGATGATTTGATCAAACAATTCCTACTTCACATTATATGCATTATAGTTCATTGCCAACACAAAGGCATGTTGATATTATGATATAATATCTTGAGGGTCAACCAAAATCACAGAGAAAACAATGGCATATCTTGAAGATTGCTCGGCATCATGTACCATAAGAAATTGATTGAAAGGAGCTCAACATGTCTACATACATACACACACATATATACAATGGAACAACTTACTTGTCGACCTCTCGAGAAAGGTTTTGGCTTTCCGCTACATGTGTGTGCATCACAGAACTGACGTAAGAAGAATTCTACCATTTGAATTACACGAAAAGTGTTTCATTAGATAGATGATAGAAGTAGTGAAAGTTGTCAAATGAGTGAAGGAAGAATTCTGAAGCTACCGTGAAGATGGCTGGCCGAGGCACCGTCATCGATAGGAAAACAACTGTCAGCAAGACCCTGCGATGAATTAACAATTGTGTGGTGAATGATGAGGAAATGATGAAGAAATCTGCAAGAAATCTTCTGATGTCACCTCACACATGTGTTTATTTCTTGCAGCAGCAGCAGGATTGCATTTACTTTTCTGTGATATTGAATCTATCACACGGTCACAGTGCAATGCACCACAAAAATCTGCCAAGCACTTGCTTCGACTCTGGAATAAACGAGCAAGATAATTGAAGCGCCATATCAGCTAAAACTGAAGCAAACAACGCTTTTTCTAATTTCTAAGAGATATGCTCCTGAAGTACAAGACAGACAGGACCATGCAAACTATCTAATATCTAGAAAGAAGCCTAAATATATTTTTTTAAGTAAAACAAATGTGGAGGTGGGGATGTGAACCTTCAGTCTCACAGGAAGAAGCAAAACGCTGAGATATGTTCATGTTGGCAAGAAGCTTAGACATATAGTAACTTGAGCCTCATGTTATATCTACTTGTCCAAGATAATTGACTAGATGGCAATATAATCCACAGTGAACTAATGGAAGCCCACGATTTAATAGAAAAGTTCTACGATCATCGCTACTGTTGGAAGTTGAATCATGAATGGAAACTTACCACATTGAGTAAATCATAGTGTCTATTGGCAAAGTGCTGATCGAGATACTTTTCCTCGTAGAATTTCTTTTTACAATATCCACACTTCCAGTCATTAAAATCTAGATGGCTCTTGTGCTGTTCTTGATCTCTGAACATGTCATTATCGGGGTGAAGCCTACACTTGGTAGAAATCTTGTATCGCTTTTTATCCACAAATGGCATTAGATACTGCATCGAGATAAAAACGTTCGAATCTAGCTTAACAAAGTATCGTATCATTCATACCAAGCATGTCAACCAATCAACTATGAAATACAAAGAAACACCATTCGAGTGTTGAATGAATACCTCCTCAATTATTTTCCACGCAGCCCTACTCCTTTCTCTGGAGCAATGCACCTCATGAGCATTGTTCAAATCCTGCTTCGGAGTGCTGAACATCAATTCCAAAGCCCAACAAATTATCATCATCATAACGAAAGTGAGCCTAGCTTAATTAGCATGTGTTACCTTACTCGAGGTCAAAGATTTAAACCCTCTACCTCATTTGTTGTACTAAGAAAAGGAACATAGGTGATCATAAAGAAACAAAATATTACCTCTCGGTGGCTGAATCTTTAGAACCCTAGGGAAAAATAACAACAAAGAAGAAGGTCATACATAGAATGATGTTCATCCAGTGATTAATTGCAATTTACACAACAATTAAGAAAGACAATTCCAGTTGAACAGAACATAAGAGATCGAAAATATAACGAACGGTTCAGAAAACTTCAAATAGTTAGATTCCCAGATAAATTTATAGAAATCCATCAACAAATTTCCATTGGATTTCAATGCCGAAATATCGAAACATTCTACAGCAAATTATCAGGTTAAATCAAACGCTAGAGCATTTAAATGAATCACTAATGAACAGAATATTTCAATCATCGTTTTATACGAAATCAATCAACGACGTTACGCTACAAGACGAATTAATGGAGAACCATCTCACAAAATTTGAATCTAACAGAGACAGTTCCAATTCATAGACGAAAATACGTACCTGATTCAATGATTGAAGAGGAAGAGTAGAAGAAACTCCGGGCGGCCGCGAATAAAGAAGAAGGGAGAGGACGAGAAGTGCAACCCATAAGGATCGCCTTCCCATTGTCGATGAAATTGAACCTCCACAAGCGGAATTGAAAGCAAGAGGAAACTCTAGAAAAACTACGAAGACGGTGAGGGCCACCTCATAATTTGGGGAAAATATGAGCAAATTTTATATACTTTTTATTCTCTTTGGATTAAAATGTTAAAAAGTGTAAAAAATAAAATTTTAATTTATATTTTAGTCCCTAAGGTCACCACCTCTCATGTGCATGTAGCCAAAAGTTCTCAAACTCTACACGTTTTTCTTATATTTTGTTCCGATCGACAATAATCGCAACACCGCTGCTCGTGGATTTATTCATCACGGATATCGTCGACGTGACCTAACGCGCAACACAAGGTTCTGTGAAAAGGTTGTTGAGGGAAACGATGAATGCACGAGTTATTCCGAGAGATCAGCCCTATGCACCTAGGTGAAGCATAGAGATCCATTTTAGCTTGTTAATTTTTGTTTCGCGCTTTGCCTCCCGTGCACCCACTTTAGGTCAGGGCGATTACAATGATGTCGGTGTGTTTTTAGCTCTGGAACCCTTGACTCGTGTCCCTTCCATTTGGCCTTTCTAATAAAAGTCGTAGCTTGTTTGTTAAATGAGCCTCCACTTTGAAAATTATTGACAAGGGAATGGCCTCTTAATCATTCCACCACTTTTGGTTAATGCGGATGCGATCTATTGAGTGTAACCCCAAAGAACTAAGAAAAAGAAGGTGATCAGTGAGCTCAGTTGGAAGCCTAAGCCATGAAGGTAGGAACAAAGTGACTCACTTTTTTAAAGTTTAAGAGATATGAGACTTCACGAGCCACTTATTTCTTTGAAACCTAAGTCTAGTCGAGCCACTATTCTTGTTTTGATATCAATTATTATTTTTTTTTTCTAATCCCGGCCATTGTAGCACGTGTGTCACCCAGGGCATAAGGGGCATGATGACTTGACGTCATCCTCACCTTCTTTCGGCTTATCACCGACAGTATGCTCAGGGTTCCAACCTCACCTGTGTCTGCGTTCCCAAAGGCACCCCTCTCTTTCAAGAGGATTCGCACCATGTTAAGCCCTAGTAAGGTTCTTTGTTTTGCATCGAATTAAACCACATGCTCCACCACTTGTGCACGCCCGTCAATTTTTTTGAGTTTCATTCTTGCCAAACCTAATATATATTTATATAATAATTGAGTTTGAATTGAAATTAATAAATATTTAAATGTAAAATATTAATTAAAAGTGAATTTTATTCAATTTTAGTCTTATATATATATATATTTTTTTTCAAATTTAATTATTGTTGCGAGAGCTTTTAATTTTTTTAAAAAAATTAGTAACAATAATTTTCGAATAAAAAACATTTATGAATTTCCGATATCCAAATTATTAATTTATTTGGTTTAAAAAAAAAAAAAAACAATTTCGCTCATCCCCGTACTTCACATTTGCTTAGGGTTTTGGGACGCTGATTGTTCCTCCATTTTTCTGCTGAGTTCATTTCTGTTTTCCATCTTCATCTCCTAAGCATTCTAAAAGATTCAGTCTCAGAAGCTTCGTTCCGATTCAATGGCGTCGATGCTTCAAAAGCTTGTCAGAAAATCGTCACCAACTAGACTAATTGCTGCTTTGGGTACCCAGACCTCACAAAATCCCTTAAAACCCTACATTCTTCACCAGCCGCTTGATTTTGATAAGAAACCAGATCGGCATTGTGATTCTAATTTGAACTCTGTTTCTACTTCGGATCTATCTCACTTTCCCCTGTTTTACCCTAGTTTTCCATTTGGGTTTTGCTTGCCACAAATCTCCTCATCTGGGATGCTTCCGTTCGAGCCCGATTTTGTTGAACAAGATGATTCTAGGAAATTGTGGGCTGATAGCGTGAAGAAGAAGAGGAAACGGAAGATGAACAAGCATAAGTACAAGAAGCTTAGGAAGCGGCTCCGAAGACAGACTTAGTTGCTTTATTTGGTAAGACTATATATTTTTATAGTCTTGTAGAATGGGCTATAAGAATTTCATTTGATATTGTGCTCTAGAGGCAAATTCTTGGAGATTTTTGTTTCAAGCTCAAGATTTTTACAGAACAGATTTGCCTTTTATTTTCCGGAATAAGTTTGGAATTGTTCTGTTAACCAAACGATTCATATGAGTAAAATAGTGATGATACATTGTTGGTAGGGTTATATTGCAGATTTTGTTTTCTGTTTGCTTCTCTTCTAAAATTGGTACTGATGTAAGATGAAGGGTTGCTATCTAGCTTATTCCCCATTGAATCTCTGTAATGCCTAAATTTTCTGCTTATACCATTAAACACTGTGGTCTTGAATTATCAAGCTGCTCTTTTGCTGGTAATCAAATGGTGGTAATATATTCTTTTTCTGTACGTTATCATCTATTAATCTATGAGCCTACAGATGGCTTCTTCTTGTGCATGTTTATAAGTTTGCTCACTCAGAAAATTCAAAGAAATAGAATTCTTTTGAACTGGCTTTATACTCTTTGATTGGCGGTTTGGAGAGGGGTGGTGCTGGAATATTGATATATCCTTGAGAATTTTATTTTTATTTTGACAAGGACAGCGTTATTGAAACTTTAGGCCATGCAGATCTTCCACTGAAAACTGACATATCTTCTGATGTTGGACTTCTCTTTTTGGACTAGTACCTTTAGTCTCTCATCCTACTTCTACCTCAGCGCTAACCACCCTCCCCCGAACGAAAAAAAGAGGATTGCATTTGGAGCTTCGTATTTTAACTGTAGTTCCTTTTTCATTGGGATCTTGGAAGTGATTACATAGGCATAGCTCAGAACGCAATGAATACGAATGGATATACCCTAATTGGTTTGCACTGTCATGAGTTAGTATGTATGCAACGTGTAACAGTTTGTTCCATTTGTTCTTTGATAGGTAAATATGACTTTAGTTTATTCTTCTAGCAGCGCACTCTGATTGGCATTCATATTGAGTTGTCTTCAATTTAACTTGTCTAGAATCATATTTCTCATAAGAAAAAAAAAAAAAAAAAAAACTGTCTAGAATATAGATATTGAAATTTTGCAGTAGTTGAAAATTTTCCCGATGGATACTCACCACTTAGACTCGAAAAGTTGATGGGTGAAAACACATTAGGCAACCTTCTAGTACAAAACGTTTCTTCACAGGCTGGAAAAGGATGTGATAATGTAGGAAGATGCACTTCCATTGTAGCTTGTTAATCGAGGTAGCATACATATACCACAATGACCTGATATGAACTTTGAAATTGAGTCATAAGCTTGAGAATTCGGTAAATCATTGCTTCACAGGTTGGGTAGAAGCCGTGATGATATAGGAAGTTGCACATCCCTTGTAAACTGATACTTATTAGTTGAGATTAGCACAAGTGGACTTCAATGTGATTAACCATGTACATTAATTTTGAAATCGAGGCAAAAACTCAGGAATGCTTGGAACCAATTATTGGTGTTGGGAGTGTATTGATGTAATAATTGACAGGAGGTGACAACAATTACCAATTATGCTTTGTTTTTCTATCTGCTGCTGTGACATATATATGAAAGGTTTCTTTTCCAGAATGTATTGTCATTCTTGTTTGACGTAATTGAAGAGGGCTTGTCCCAATCACTAAGCTGTGAAGTAGACCATATACTTGCCACCTCCTTCTTTTGATGCTATACCACTTGACAACTTCCTTGTCTTCTCATACATGTTAGGCTAGAAAATTGTTTGGTTTGAACTAAACTAATATAGCTGCTAAACCCGATCATCGATGTACTCGATGTATTTTGTAAACCCTGAACCTTCAGAACCAAGCAGAGAAATCTGTGAGGCACAAAGTCCAGATTCTCTGCCATTGATAGGGGACATGTCTCATCATCCCATCACTACAACAAAAAAGGAGAGGTAGAATCACAGAGACCCACAACTTCTTTTCTTTACATAAAACATGGACCCCCACTTCCTTTTTTTCTGCCTGTAGCTTCATTTCTACTTCCTAGTGATTTTTCCTTTATATTTAGTTGTTATTTAGTCATTTTCAAACACAAGAGGTTGATGCTTGCTTTATGATCTTGATTTGAAGCTTTTCTCCTTAATTTTGGGCCCATGTAGTGTGGCTGATATCATGATTCATGACATGTTTGGATTAATCTTTTTTCTTCTTGAAATACTTTTTGTGGGGTCTGGAAACATAAACATGTTTGAATTTCCGGAAATCAATGTTTGTGATTAGTTTTGACTAAATTTCCATCTACTACATGCATATATCATGATCGTCGAAGCCTTTTTATGGCGTGATTTGAGTTTGAAAAATTTAGCTGGTAAACGTTCTTTATCTCTATGATTTGGATAGAGTAAATAATCATTCCCTTCCCATATGCCTATTGTGAATTGCTTTCTTCACTTTAATTGAGAATGATTTTTACCCTTTGCAGCAATTGATCAGGATGGAGCTTATGGGACCTCAGAGGTCAGGAAGAGTTCTTTTTCCACCTCTTCATCGACGAATCGATATGTTCGTGTATTTGCCTAATCGAACAATTCTTAACCATTTGAATTTGTTAAGCTTGAAATGGAAAGACATGTTTTTTGTAACGATTTCCCTTGGAGAGGAGAATAATTGTAGTAAAAATTTTGTATCAATGTTAAAAATAAATTATAGGGAATATACCAAAAAAAGGAGGGAAAAAAGAGAATTAGAAGAGAAAAATGGGAAATGCTCTTCATTCAACAGTGTTTATGAATGTTGTATCCCACTTGATCCTTGAATGCATAATTTCTAGAAGTGTTTATGATTTCTTTTCATTAGCTACTAATATTGATTCATTCAGTAGCGGTTAAATCACTACTTGTGTATAGTTTTATAAATAAGTTCGATTTCAACTTAGCTATTCTCAAATTGTCTATGATACTTCTGTATGACTTTATAAATAAGTTGATTTCAACTTAACTATTCTCAAATTATCTATAAAAAAAGGATTAAAATCCTCGATTATACGTCAGATATATTAGTTAATCAGTTAATCCGGGGGTTTATATAATATCAATGGATGGTCAAATTTTTTGATATCATTAAAAATAGCTTCTCTGTAAATTCCAGCTCTGCCCTTCTCTCTCTCTCTATTCATTGATTGTACAGTATATTTTAGTATATTGAATGATTAATTTGATCTTGAATTAAATAATGAGTACCAGATGAAAGAGGAAGAACATGAGAGCCATGATATGGTTGGAGCCAAATGGCAATGCCCATTTCTTGACCAAATTAAGCATCAGCAGAGAGCTCTGCGTCCTCCATTATTCCCTTTCACTCAGAGTACAGAATTCTGACTCTTCAAATAATTCAACCTCCACACCATTCTCTGAGCTCTGGTCCACCGTTCCACCCCCCTCCTCCTCGCTCTAAACCATGGGAGAGAAGCCTTGATTCTTTCAAGAATGTAGTTACCGGATGAACATCCTCTGTACTTTTTTTCCACTGTCTCTAAAAGAATCGAATCGTCTGGAAAAAGGAAAACAAAGGGTTGTTGACCAAATGAGTCTTGGAAATTCGATTTGATCAGTCGTTTTTTCAGTGTAGAATCTGAACATTTTTCTGGGTTTTGAGCCGGCGGCGATATGGGCGGCGTTACCTCATCCATGGCGGCCAAGTTCGCCTTCTTCCCGCCGAACCCACCTTCGTACAAGCTCATCATCGATGATCTTACTGGCCTTTTGCTTCTCAGCCCTTTCCCTCATCGCGAAAATGTTGAAGTTCTGAAACTGCCCACTCGCCGGAGCACTGATATCGTTGCAATCTATGTCCGGCATCCGATGGCAACTTCGACTCTGCTTTATTCTCATGGCAACGCCGCCGATCTGGGCCAAATGTATGAGCTCTTCATCGAGCTTAGCATTCACCTGCGTGTTAATCTAATGGGGTACTTTCTTTTCCCCATTTCTTAAACATTTGGATTCATACTTCTTTCTTTCTGTTCTCTCTTTTTTGATATCTGGTTATCTCTGTTTAAGCCCTTTGATCTTCTCAATTGATGCTTTTGATTGCTAGCATTTTGTATAACTTAAGAGATGTAGTAGGAGGGTGTAATTCTCATAGAACTTTTTGTTGTTGCTAGGTTTCCTTGTAGAATTTGATTCACTTCTTTAGCATCGACTTGTGGAGCTTAAGTTCTGTTTCAACTTTTTGTGAGTTATATTTTGGTAGATCTTCCATATTTGTGGGCATCATCTTCCCTATGTTCGTTTCAGTTTATGAACATATCATCCTTATAAATCAAAGTTCCAGAGCTATATTTTTGGCCAATTTAGATTCTGAGAAATATGGTATGCATCTTAATCAATAAAATCTTAAGCAGGCCATAGCAATGACACCCTTTGCCTCATGGAATTTGTTAATTCGTAGGTTATTTCAAGCACGGGTAGGAAATGATGTGAATCCCATGCTCATCTTTTGATTTTCCGACTTTTAAAGCTCATGAAGCTCGTGTTCTTGTTCAATGGAAGTTCTCGATCTTGTCATGTCTACGCAATCTAACATTATCCTGAAACAATAAGAAGCAACTGTTCCTGATACCACTGCCTTTTACTCCTTGCAGGTACGATTATTCGGGTTACGGTCAATCATCAGGAAAGGTGTGTTGGATTTTCCTTCTGATGAAAGAACAACACTGTATTCTATATCAATGCAATGATAGGATCTTTTCAAGTCTCATTTGTGACCTGTTATTGTGTTGCAGCCATCTGAGCAAAATACATATGCAGATATTGAGGCTGCATACAAGTGTCTTGAAGAAAGCTATGGAACCAAGCAGGAAGACATCATCCTATATGGTCAATCTGTTGGGAGTGGTCCGACTTTGGATCTTGCAGCCCGACTTCCTCGGCTAAGAGCTGCCGTTTTGCACAGTCCAATACTTTCTGGCCTAAGAGTCATGTATCCTGTGAAACGCTCTTACTGGTTCGATATCTATAAGGTAAGATTGTGTTTTTGATTTATTGGTTTTCATATCCATGCCATGTGTAGTAAATGGCCTTTGTTTTTTGGTCTATGTGCAGAATATCGACAAAGTTTCGCAGGTTAATTGCCCTATTCTCATCATTCATGTAAGGATGGTCTTCAACCTATTTCCTCTTCATGGTTTTGTACATTGTTATTTAACATATGAGTTATGGATATGATTATGCATCAATGTGACACAGCTTTGAATGTGTCGAGTATTTTGGTTCTTTCTACCTTCCTTAGTGTCATTAGGTACTCTTTCTACCTTCCTTAGTGTCATTAGGAGTTCAGTAATATTGTCTGTAACAGCCCAAGCCCACCGCTAGCAGACATTGTCCTCTATGGGTTTTCCCTTGAGGGGGAGGTGTGACACAGTTTTGAATGTGTTAAGTATTTTGGTTCTTTCTATCTTCCTTAGTGTCATTAGGAGTTCGGTAATATTGTCTGTAACAGCCCAAGCTCACTGCTAGCAGATATTGTCCTCTTTGGACTTTCCATTCCGGGCTTCCCCTCAAGGTTTTAAAACGCGTCAGCTAGGGAGAGGTTTCTACACCCTTATAAAGAATGTTTCGTTTCCCTCTTCAACCAATGTGAGATCTCACATTGTTAGTCTGCTCTACTGCTATGAGTAGAAGAAGAGGAAGTATCATCTTGTCAGTTTTGGTTCGGTTTTTAGAATTGTATGCCTTGAAAACATCAACAAAATTAACCGAGTCTATCGACCAACATTTTTTGTTTATCCATATAATGAAATGAACCACATTATCAAACCATTGACTTTTGCATACAATTAGTATGAAAGAATCCTGGAAATTATCAAGATTAAGGGATTTTTACATCATTTTGCAGGGAACTTCAGATGATGTGGTTGATTGCTCTCATGGCAAGCAACTTTGGGAACTTTGTAAAGAAAAATATGAACCATTGTGGCTAAAAGGAGGAAACCACTGTAATCTGGAGCTCTATCCTGAGTATATCAGACATCTAAAGAAGTTTGTATTAACAGTTGAGAAACCGCCTTCTCAACGATACAATACTAGAATGAGTACAGACCAATATGAGCAGCCACGAAAGAGCACCGAGTTTTTCGAGATTCCAAGGAAGAGCACGGATAGGAGAGAAAAACCGAGGCGGAGCATGGATCAACCAGAGAAGCTGAAGAATCACTCTGATAAGTTAGACAAGTTTAGACTCTCCTTTAACCATGGGGAAAGGTCTCGCAGGAGCGTTGATTGTCATGAAAAGTCACGGAAAAGCATCGATCACCAGCTGGAAAGAGCAAGAAAAAGTGTTGATCGGCTCGATAGAATACGAACCGGGTAGTTCTTACTATAGATAGATTGAAAGATTCAAGGAATTGGGTGTGCATTTGCTGGGAAAAGGTTCCTTTAGTTTTGATTTCTCATAACTTATTCTCTGCTGGGTGCTGCTGTGTTGTTTGGCTGGTCACGGCCTATTATATATAAACTTGATGCATCAGCTTTCCACAACTTTGTTTGAGCTTTGTTCCCAATATATAAACGTAACCAAAAGGAAGCCCTTTCATTTACCATTGTCATAGGCTAGGAAGACCCGACAGGCTCGATGAGTGTTCGAGTTGGAGGAAGCTCCAACCATGATCAATGCCTTAGATTCGGCCCTTTCATTTACCACTGTCATAGGCTAGGAAAACCCAACAGGCTCAACGAGTGTTCGAGGCGGAGGAAGCTCCAACCATGATCAAAGCCTTAGATTCGGCCCTTAGGATTTCCAGTACCTTCCCTTGACATGGAGCTAAAAGAGCTAACTGTAGACGACCAAAGGTGTCGGTAACGAATGAAAGAGCTACTACTAACACCAACCAACCAACATGATAGAGGCTATATTGACAACACATGAGTGAAAGAAACAAAGTACCATGTATCGTGTCAGTTCTTTCGATATCGAATACGAGTACTCATTATCTTGTATGATTTGATTGTAGGTGACAAATACAGGAATCCAAAATGTAGGGATGATTATTATAGAGACGCCATAGTCAAAGGTTGACGACAACGACGATGAACAATTGTTTATGTAATCCGAAAAGGTGTTGAGAGCTAAAGACATGTTGGCTTTTGGAAGATGGGAAGAACAAGAAAAAGGGAGCATGCACAGTGACACAATCGCACTTTTGAAGGCAGCGGACTAGTGATTGTGCAGCACTCACTTTCCAACGACAAGTGAACTAAGCTAATTTGTTCTTGCGTCACCTACGGCCAAGCGACGTATGATCGAGCCTCTAGCCTCGATTTTAAAAGAAAGTTTTAGAAAACGAGAGTAGAGAGAGATTTTAGAAAGAGACGTTATATAAGCAAGCAAGAGAGAGATAACAACGGCTTAGCATATATAACCTTGGGTAAGAAGAAGTTGACAACTAGTCATATTCCCTATACTACATTCTGAGGCATTTTCATGTCTGTTAGGCCTAGACATGATATTTTTGAGGCGTCATACGCCCTAAAACTACAAAAGTAAAAATACTAGAATGAAAAGACATGACAAGGGTTTGGCTTGCCATGGACAACACGTCCTGAACGAGCATGACCGTGACACGCAGCTCAGTGTGAGTGTGACATGAAGAAGGCTCTGCATTGGCAGCAAATGGGAGGTGAGGATTTGACTTTCTGTCTTTTTCAAACTTTTCTTCTGCACAATCTGTGTTGTGATGTCTGGTCTCCTAACACAACATTTTGAAATGCTTTCAAAGTTTGTCCCTTTTTTGGCTGTCTGTTTGACCTTCTACTTCTTCCCCCACCATTTGCTCAATCGTCTTCTCGACTTTCAAATCGTTGTTCGGTTTGTTTCAACGAGAGCTTTGTAATATCTCTGAACTTCTAACTTCGTAGCCGAGGATATATACCTTAATCAAACTCCACTATCGTAAAAATTTTAATTTTGAATTTCAAAATTAATTTAAAGGATAACTCGCTCGATTTTAAGAAATTTACATTTTTGTCCATGGCCTAACCGATCAAAACCCAATATAGACGTGATTTTATAAATTTTTCCTGCAATAATATATTAAATTTAAAAGAAAAAATATTTAATTTTGTGACTTCTATGAATTACCAAATTAATATTTTTATTTCTTTTGATTATTTAATTCTATGAATTACCAAATTTAAAAAATACTGTATTAGTAAATATTTGTTTAGAAAATTATATTGTAATTAAATTTAAGGAAAAAAAAATACATGTGTATTTGAATTTTAAAATAAAAATAAATTTGTTATCAAATATTAATCTTATTAAATAATAAATTTATAAAAAAATTAAATATTACATAATTTAGTTGTGTTTCATCCTTGTTATATTAATAATATTATTAAGATAAGATAAGATAACTTTATCCATATATTATAAATTCTTTCGATCATGAACGTTATCTTATCTTATTATATGTCAACCACATATTATTTAAGATTACATTAATAATCTTGATTTTTTTCTTAAAAATTAAATAATTAATTGAAAAATTTTAAGACATAAATTATAACACGTCCATATTGGTTGAGACATGAACCCTCTCAAAGTCATTTTTGCATACTGTGTCCAAACTCGATCCTATATTTCAACCTCTGACTCAAGGAATGAGGCATGATATCGGTACACTCAGTCATCCGATATTGTCCTTAGAAACAGATTCCCAAAGAAAAGACACCCAAAACATCTGTCCTGCCATTGATATTGTGAATGATTTTCAAAATAATTTTAATAATTTTTTTATTCAAAATAATTGGAAACAACAATAATTTAACCTTAAAAAACCTGTTTTTTTTTTTTTTTTTTTGACCAAATAATTTACCTTAATCATTGAAAACATTCAAAAATAAATAAATAAAATAAAATAAAATAAAATAAATCTTACCCACAAGTCTATTTTGTTATTTTCTTTTAATAGATATTGATAAAAGTCCTTAAACTATGTCAAACTCTAATTTTATATCTTTCAAATCTCACCATTCATTTTCCCTCTCTTCTTTCTCTCTCCTCTTTTTTTACCTTCTATATAATCTCTCACTCTCCATTTTCGTTTTCATCCTTCCCTTTCTCTACCTCAGAGAAAATTACTGCCATAGAAAATTACTGTCCTCTCCAAGTAATTTTACTATGGCTTCTCAATCTGTTCTTGTTTTTGCTCTGATCTTCGTCGCCGCCGTCGCCGGAGCTTTTGCCGAGGCACCCACTGCCTCCCCTTCGGAATCCCCCGCGCCGAAATCCGCGCCTTCTGACTCCGAAGCGTCATCTCCATCTTCCTCTCCAGCCGATACTCCGGCGGACACACCGGCAGATACTCCGGCGGAAACGCCGGCAGATACACCGGCGGACACACCGGCAGATACTCCGGCGGATACACCGGCAGATACTCCGGCAGATACTCCGGCAGATACACCGGCGGATACACCGGCAGATACACCGGCAGATACCCCGGCAGATACTCCCGCGGACACTCCGGCGGCTTCATCTGAGTCGTCGCCATCCCCGG
This sequence comes from Cucurbita maxima, assembly GCF_002738345.1. Lineage (NCBI taxonomy): Eukaryota > Viridiplantae > Streptophyta > Magnoliopsida > Cucurbitales > Cucurbitaceae > Cucurbita > Cucurbita maxima. The sequence continues at coordinate 3,504,172 of NW_019272023.1, read as the reverse complement.
CAGCCTCTGCTCCGACTTCGCCCTCTGAGGCTCCGGCGAGTAACTCACCCGACAGCTCCCCGGATTCCTCCCCCTCCGTTTCTCCTTCTCCAGACACCGACTCACCAGCTGCGTCTCCCGCCGACTCCGGCTCCCCCGCTGCCTCGCCTGATTCCGATTCGTCTTCTCCCCCCTCTCCCACCCCCGACGCCGCCGATAGCCCCGTTGCTGATGGCCCTTCAGAGGTTGATGGCCCCACCTCTGATTCTCCGGCTGATGCGCCCGACGGTGATGCAGACAGCGGCACTTCTTCTCTGAAACTCACCTCCGCCGCCGTCTGTGGTGCCGTTGCCGTCGCCGTCGCCGGACTCTTTGCATTCTGAAGCTAGCTTAAATAAGCATTTAATCTTTTTCATCCATATAATTGACAATAAAAAATTGAAGAATGTGTAACTAATTATCGGGAAGAAAAAAGAATTAAATTATAATTAAAATTGATAATTTTGGTCGTTGTAATATTTTATTTTTTTTTTTTTTTTTATAGAAAAATCTCATTTTTGAAGAGAAAAATACATATTACGTTACTGATTTATTATTCCATCATAATTATCTAATTAAATAATAGTATGAAAATATCCTCCCTCACATATATCTCTATTTTCGTTTATTTAAAAGTTATACAATTGTTTTTCTTTATTTTAAACTTATTATTATTATTTTTTCTCTCTATATATTACTTTGTAAGTAAATAAATAATTAATTTTTTAATATTAAATTTTAAAATTTTAGAAATTATGTTAATCACTATATTATATTTTTATTTATAAAATATCATCAAATTTATTAAATTAAAAAATATAATTTTTAGCCACTAGTTTATCTCTCCATCGAATCAAATTAGCCAAAGGTGTGCGTTCGTGAGCCCACCCTAAAGTTTCAATCAAGCAATTGTCAATATCTACTCCAAGAAATTAAGAACATACGCATAAACTATTCATACCAAAAGGATTATATCCATTGATAAGTTGTGAAGAGTTTAACCATCCCATCAAATAAGTGGAAGATTCATTAAACTGTGAAATGTTACCCTGCCATAATGTGATGCTTTCAGTGTCAATAAAAAGTAACCCATCAATGGTATTTAACATCCAGAAAACGGCCAAATAAAAGGCGTATCCAGTGCCCATAAAAAGTAACCCATCCAATGGTATTTAACATCCAGAAAACGGCCAAATAAAAGGCGTCCCAAGCCGAAATATCAACGGGAATTTTTCTTGTTGCTCGGCTTCTTCCGCTTTTTATAGTAATATCTTACATCATGAATCTAATAGCTTTTATAGGTATAATAACAGTACTATTTGGAGCTAATTTAATGACATTAAGAGAAGTTTAGCCTATTCTACAATGTCTCAATTGGGTTATATGATGTTAGCTTTGGGTATAGGGTCTTATCGAGCTGTTTTATTTCATTTGATTACTCATGCTTATTCAAAAGCTTTAACAAAGTCAGAATATGATGTTAGTTATTCCATTGATAGGTTGTTGGATATTCTCCGGATAAAAGTCAGAATATGGTTCTTATGAGGGTTTAATAAAGCATGTGCCAATTACAAAAAATGCTTTTTTATTAGGTACCCTTTCTCCAGATAAAAGTCTGTGTGAAGTTTGAAGTAAAAATTGATAAAAATATTACGGCTAAAAAATTTAATATATATAATAAAAAAAATGTTGAAAATCTTTAATATTTTATTTTATTTAAAATAGCTTAACCAATAAAAATATCCTCAAACGTTTAATATTTAAAAAATATTCTTTAACGGTACAAAAATTGATTAATACCCTCCATTTAAAAAAAAAAATAAAAAATAAGTACAATATTTAAAAAAATATTTATGAAATTTGAAAAAAAATTACTACAAATATTTAAAAAATATTTATGAAATTTGAAAATGGCATTAATATTTACCCTTATTAAAAAAAAATTACCTTTGGAGTATTTATGTTAGTATGTTAGTGTTACTCTTAATTCCATTTTTATCTCTGCAACATTTTACCTCATAAAAAAATTATTTTTTTACACGAGGAACTAATATATTGGTATTTTTTAATTTCTTTAAAAAAAAACTTAAAGTTATTTTTGATTTTTTTTTAAAAAAAATTAAGAGTATTAATGAAAATTTTTCAAAACTTTACGTGTATCTTAAGGATATTTTTAAAATCGAGGTATTTTTTAAACAAAGTATTACGGATTTTCATCCAAAACTAACCTGCATTTTTTAATTTTTTTTTAAAGCGGGTATTTTTTAGAAAATTTTTTTTTAAAATATTATTGAAACTTTAAAAAAAATGGAATATTTTTTTAAATGATATTTTTATTAATTTAGCTAATTTTTTTTAAACACTTATAAGAGATAAAAAGGGTATTTTTTTAAAATTTATAGTTGTTTTTTAAACCATTTCAAGGTTTGAGTATTTCTTTTTTTAGTTTAAAGAATATTATTGATAAATTAATGTATTATTGATTTTTTTTTTTTTTTGAATTAAGTTAATTTTTTTTTTTTTTTTTTTTTTTTTTTTTTAA
>NW_019272023.1:3488292-3501408 GCF_002738345.1 Cucurbita maxima | reverse complement strand
TTTTTTTTTTTTTTTTTTTTTTATTGATTTTAACTTAAAAACAATAGAATTCACCTTAAATATGATGGCTGTGAATTTGGAAATTTAACCTTCACTTCCAATCGAGTGACTGCGAGAAGACGAACAAAATCCATATTATCCAAAAACCCATTCAACAAATCCGCACTCGTATCGATTTTTCTCTTCAATCCTCTCATAGCCAGTTCAAAAATGGAGTGCATCCATTGACGGACATCTCTTAAAGGTAATTCTGTTCTTCATTTCTCTTTTCAACTTTGGGTTGTAATGGGAAATCATCCATAAGACTCTGAAATTCATTGGCGTTCAAATTCTGGGTTTATCTTTTTTTTTTTTTTTTTATTTATTTATTGTTGATCTCTATAGACAATGCTTGTTCATAGTAATTGGTATCCAATTAGTAGCTCCGGCGTTGAATTAGGTTCTTATTCTGTAGTTCATAGGTCATGGAAAAGAATAAATTGTGTTGGGTTTTCTGATAGTTGTTATGGAAATGGGAATTTCTCTTTGATTTCCTTTAATTTGAGTGTTTTGAGAAGTGGATTTTGTTGCGAGACTTCGAGATTTGAATGTATCCGTGAGTTCCGCCATGGCTGTTCTAAGCTTAGAGTTGCTCCATTAATGAAGCCGAAGAGGAATTCCCTTGGGGCTTGGTTTTTATTTGCTTGGGCTGTTGAACAACCAACGATTGATGATGAAATTGCTAGGGTTGAATCAAATTCTAGAGATGATTTGCCTGAGAGTAGTTTAGATTGGGATGTATATGATCCTGGCAATGTTGATAGTGAAAATAGCCATGGAAGAGGAAATTTTAAAGACGAGGAAGGAATGGAGGGAGAGGGAGATGTTAGGGTCGATGTTCGTGCACTAGCACGTCGGTTGCAGCTTGCTCGAACGGCGGATGATGTTGAGGAGCTTCTCAAGGATGTCGGCGTATTGCCTCTTCAAGTGTTCTCATCCATTATTAGAGGTTTTGGGAGGAACAGAAGGTTGGAATGTGCAGTGGCTCTTGTTGAATGGCTTAAGAAAAAGAAGATTGAAACTAATGGCCGTATTGTGCCGAACTTGTTCATATACAACAGTCTTCTCGGTGCAGTTAAGCAATCCAGAGAGTTTTCGAAAATGGAAGATGTCTTGACTGATATGGCACAGGAAGGAATCGTTTCAAATGTTGTTACGTACAATACGATTATGTCCATTTACTTGGAACAAGGACTAGCTATAAAAGCTCTTGGCATTCTCGAAGAGATGCCGAGGAAAGGCCTAACTCCGTGTCCTGTGTCCTACTCTACAGCGTTACAAGCATACCGAAGGATGAATGATGGGAATGGCGCTTTAAAGTTCATGATTGAGTTGAGAGAAAGATATCGTAATGGCGAGTTAGTGAAAGATGATAATGTAGATTGGGCTGACAAGTTCTTGAAGCTCGAAAAGTTTACAAGACGTGTTTGCTACCAAGTAATGAGGATTTGGCTTGTGAAGGACGACCCTGCAAACACGAAGGTGTTGCAACTTCTAATGGAAATGGATAAAGCGGGATTGTCGCTTGATCATGTTGAAGAAGAACGACTTATTTGGGCCTGTACGTGTGCCGAACACCATAATGTAGCAAAAGAGTTGTACTACAGGATAAGAGAAAAGCAATGTAGTATAAGCTTATCTGTTTGTAATCATGTGATTTGGTTGATGGGGAAAGCTAAGAAATGGTGGGCAGCATTGGAGATTTATGAAGATTTGTTGGAGAAAGGACCGAAACCAAATAACTTGTCAAATGAACTAATTGTTTCTCACTTCAATGTTCTTCTCACAGCTGCGAAGAAACGAGGAATTTGGAGATGGGGCGTTAGGTTACTCGACAAAATGGAAGAGAAAGGTCTTAAACCCGGAATTCGGGAATGGAACGCCGTTCTTGTTGCCTGTTCCAGAGCTGCAGAAATGTCGGCAGCTATAGATATCTTTAGGAGAATGGTCGAAAAAGGTGAAAAACCGACTGTCCTTTCATATGGGGCATTACTAAGCGCTCTCGAAAAGGGAAAACTCTACGACGAAGCACGTAGCGTCTGGGATCATATGATTAAAGTCGGGGTGGAGCCGAACATCTATGCCTATACAACCATGACTTCGATTTTCACTGGCCAAGGAAAGTTTAATATGGTTGAAGTCACTCTCAATGATATGGTTACATCAGGCATTGAGCCAACAGTCGTCACATACAACGCGATTATTACGGGATGTGTCCGTAACGGGATGAGCAGTGTAGCTTACGAGTGGTTTCACCGCATGAAAGCTCAAAATATCTCTCCGGATGAGGTAAGTTACGAGTTGCTCGTTGAAGCCCTTGCAAAGGAAGGTAAACCAAGGCTGGCTTATGAGTTATACCTGAGTGCTAAGGATGAGGGTCTCAATTTTTCTTCTAAGATTTATGATGCAGTAATTCAATCCTCTCAAGTTCATGGAGCCTCCATTGATGTAAGATTATAAGGGCCGCGGCCACTCGACAAGAACAAGAGTTCATAGATTCTGATTACAACTATTATAGAATGTTCGTAAAGCTGTCGATGTTCTTAGGGAAAGCCAAACGATTCGAATCAATGAACTCTCATTAGTCATTACTCCGATCTCTTGATTTGTGGAGAAATTATTTTGAGCGACCCAGGGAACCTGTGGCTTCTGTTGATCCGCCCCGAGCGTATATGGAGCTCAAAAACGCAATCGAAAGCGACGTGGGAAGTCAAACTTTTTTTAGTTGTGTAGAGAGCCACATTTTCAATGAATGATTATGAGAACTTGAAGCTTTTTCCTTTTTATTTATAAAATGTTATAGAGTTGAAAGGTCTCTTGATCTGATCCCTTGGAAATGGCATAGAACTTTTAATAAATGAGTTGAGTATTTGACTGTGTAATCCCTTTTGAGCAGCCTTGTTTGAACATTGATTCTTCCATTAGACGTATTTCCCAGAAAATTTCTGCAATCATTGCCCATAATGGGAGACAGAGCGAGTTGGTTCGGCTCGATTTTAAGCTAAAACTGATGTTCTTGCTTTGGCTCGGTTTTAAGTTAAAACAGATGTTCTTGGTTCAACTCGATTTTAAGCTAAAACTGATGTTTTTTCTTTGCCTCGATTTTAAGTTAAAACAGATGTTCTTGGTTCAGCTCGATTTTAAGCTAAAACTGATGTTTTTTCTTTGACTCAATTTTAACCTACCACTAATGTTCTTGTTTTGCTTCGGTTTTAAGCTAAAATTGATGTTCTTGGTTCGTCTCGATTTTAAGCTACCACTAATGTTCTTGTTTTGGCTCGATTTTAAACTCAAATGGATGTTTTTGGCTTAGCTCAATTTTAAGCTAAAATTAATGTTCTTGGTTCAGCTCAGTTTTAAGCTAATACTGATGTTCTTGATTCAGCTCTGCCTTAAGCTAAAACTGATGTTATCGATTCGACTCAGTTTTAAGCTAAAACTAATGTTCTTAGTTCCGCTTGGTTTTAAGCTAAAACGGATGTAATTGATTCAACTCGATTTTAAGCTAAAATGGATGTTTTTACAAAGTATAATATATATATATATATATATATATATATATATGTTTGTAGGGTTTAAACTCCTAATGTCGATGCTATTTAGGGTTAGTAAAAAAGATTTTTTCTTTTTATTTATTTATTAATGGATTTAACATTTAAGGAATAAGAAAAGTATAAAATCCAACATGACGTGTCATTCTTTGATTGGGTTTTCATCTTCATGTGCAGTTATTAAATATAGATTCTTCATTGGAAAACCTCATCTTTTAAGAAAAGAATAAGAATCTTAACTCATCTTCCTTCTTTTCTTATTCCTTTTAGATTTTAAATATATATTTTTAATAATTTTAAAATTTCTCATTTTATCTCCAACTTTTAAATATATTCTATTCAAAAAATAACTATTTTAGCCTCGTATTTTTTAAAGTCTCTACTTTGACCCGAGCTTTCCAAAAAAATTACTATTTTGGTCGGTGCTATTATCTTATCAACCAATATACATATAATAATAAGAGCCTAGGATTTGCTTGTACTGACACGTTAATATACTTCAGTGCCACTCGACAATAACTACTTTTAAAAATTGTTACGAAACCGTAAAAAATAATTTTTTTTAATACCACGATATGTGGTGGGACATGGTCAATATTTTAACCAACTGAGCTATGCTGAAATTTGGTATAAATAAATAAATTGGAACTAACCATTAAAATATAATCTATACATTTTATTATTTATAATTTTAATATCTTTAGCTCATTACGTATCATCGTCAGCTTAACAATTTTGATCTTACATCGATTGAAGAGAAAAATGAAATATTTTTTATAAATGTGTGAAAATCTCTTTCTAAGAGACGTATTTTAAAACTGTGAGACTGACGACAATACGTAACGAGTCAAAGCGGACAATATCGACTAGAAGTAGATTTGACTCATGATTTTAGAATATTTTTTTATTAAAAATTAGAAAAATAATATAATAATTTTATAAAAATATTTATACTCCATTTTCTTTAAGAAAAGCTTATCCTTTGAATATTATTAATTAAATGAATTTGTTTTGTTTTAGTCTATTTTTAAAAATATTTAATTGCGCAGTCCTTTAGACCAAATATATTTATAAATTACAAAATAATAATAATAACATTTAATTTAATGATATTTTTATATTAAAGGGTAAATTATTATAAATTTGAAATTAAAAAAGTTAACCCGATGTATTACTAGTACGAGAATATGGTTCGAGTCCCACACGAACAAGTTGTCGAAGTGACAATACAAGGAGCGAGAATCACTTGTAAGAAGGAAACTCGCATGGATATGATGCTTTAAGCATCATGCTCGAATGCTTAAGTCAGTATCAAAATCAAGGTGGTCTCGAGCAATTAGATTCGAGTTGCGTATCGACATATGAAATGAATTTACCTATTTATAAAGTTTTACATTGTATTTGCACGTATTTGTAATGACACGACGGTGAAGATTTTCTCATACATAATGATTTTTTTTTATAACTATTTACGTTGTTTTTTTAGGCAGGTTCATAATTGACGCATAATACGAACATTTGTAGATTAGGTAGGTAAAAAGACGGTAGGTTGTGACCTCCACGTGTATTCATACAAGGACACGACGATGGAGGAACGTTTTCCGTCCTTTGGAGGTTATACATTCTAATATAAATTTTGAAAGTAAACTACAAATTATTACTTAATTTAAATATTCAATCATTTCCTTAGCAAGCAATGCAAGAACATATACGACGACTCGACGTAGCTTCGTTGCAAATTTGATCAAGAGTAAAGAGTTGGCTCAGCGATTCGGTGTTCATTGTTCTTGACTCAAGCGCCCCATTTAAACGGTTCTTTAACTGCTTCTCCTGCTTCAAATCCATTCCAAAACCCCCCCACATTCTTTTTGTTAATTTCAAACGTCTTCGCGTAAAGGATTTCACTCGGTTCAAACGACCAAATCCGTTATTATTTTGGGAACTGAATCTACAGGGTTTGTGCTTCGATTGAGGTTGATTTCGGGGATGATCTTGCTTTGATTTCATTGAGATCTTCGAGGGATTGTTTGAGGGCGCCAATGGAACCTCCGAGGGGGTTCTTGTCTTGGCTATGGAGTTTTATTCGTTTCATTCCCTTTTTTGTCGGTCTGTTGCTTCTGGGCACCATTAAAGGTATGCTTCGATTTCTTGGCTGGGAAATTATGCTATTTGTTTGTTCTTACCTAGCCTATCTTTTGTGGTCGAATTTCCATTTATTGTAAATAGCTTACTCTAAATATTATTGACTTAACAATGGAATCAACAAGTGCGGCAAGAAATTTTGTTACTATATTAATTAGTAAGCCCAGTTTAGTTTGTCAAATTGAGTTATACTTCTGTTTTCTTGTTTTATTCCGGTGGCTACTGTTTCTGTCCTCATTTACCAATACTCAAGTGTCAACGAAACCCCTCTTGTTTAAATATCTTCTCATTTCCATATTGGGGTATAATATAGAAGTGGTTTAAGATAAACTGTGAGAAAAACCATGGACATTCTCCAAATTTGAGAATCTGAAGGAAGCCAAGGTCACTATACGTTTTGTAAGGGATGGGCTAGCACATGTTAGGCCCAAGCCCACCACTAGCGGATATTATCCTCTTTGAACTTTACCTTTCGGGCTTCTCCTCAAAGTTTTATAAAGCGCTCTACTAGGGAGAGGTTTCCACACCCTTATAAGAAAGGCTTCGTTCCCCCTCCAACCGATGTGGGATCTCAGAATCCACCCCCCTTGGGACCCATTCGATGGTACGCTACCTGATGTCTGTCTCTGATACCATTTGTAATGGCCCAAGCCCACCACCAGCAGATATTGTTCTCTTTGGGCTTTACCTTTCGGGCTTCCCCTCAAAGTTTTATAAAGTGCTCTACTAGGGAAACTTTTCCACACCCTTATAAGGAAGGCTTCGTTCCCCTTCCAACCGATGTGGGATCTCACAATCCACCCCTGGGGCCCAGCCTCTTCGTTGGTACGCTGCCCGATGTCTGTCTCTAATACCATTTGTAATGGCCCAAGCCCACCACTAGCAGATATTGACCTCTTTGGGTTGTTCCTTTCGGGCTTTCCTTCAAGGTTTTTAAAACATGTCTACGGAGAGGTTTCCATATCCTTATAAGGAAGACACCTATATCCTTATAAGGAAGACACCTATATCCTTATAAGGAAGACCTTGTTCTTCTCTACAACCGATGTGAGATCTCACATTAACTAAACAGGACAAGGACCCTTTTGTTGGTAGGGAGAGTTTTCAAGAGAGCATAACCTGGAGGAAGAGGAGGCAAGTAGACTACACAAAGAAAGAGGGACCAACTGAAAACAGTCTGCAGACCACTTAGTTTTCGAAAAGCTGAAAGAACTTGGATGAATGGATGGGTGTACGTGAGAATACAATCCAAAGAAAGTTTGTTGGGTTTGGTATAGCACTGCGAAGACTATGACAGGATACTCGAATCAACAAGTGAAGAAGGAATGCTGTTGCTGAAAACACTATTGAGTACTTAGTACGGAGAAAGGAATGGTGGATTGGAGGAATATACCATTGGAGATTTATACAAAAGCTGCTTTTCCCTTGTTAATATTACCGGGTTTCCCGATTTTCTATCTTGATATGATATATGTGGTCTGGATAATGAATCATTAGCATATCTCTACAATGATGCCAATTTCTGAATTGTATGTTTAAGTTTGATTGACTGTTATACTGACCGAATGAAACGTATGAGCCTTGTTGGTTTCAAAATTAATGTATATTAACCAGACTATTATTTCAGGTATCATTCTGTGCCCTCTGATATGTCTCCTAATGGTTGCTGGAATCTCTGGTATCATATTAGGCCTTTGGCCAATGCACTTTATCTGGTCGTATTATAGCATTCTGAGGTGTGCCTGCGAAGTCGTCTTGCTAAGTCATTTTTTCTATCTGCTTTGTATCTTTGCCACTCCCATTCTCTTCCATCCTTTACCCCCATAATTGATCTGACATTCTTTACCCTGAATTAACAGTGCCAAACAACTAGGACCTGTTTTAAAATTTGTTCTCTGCTTTGGAGCGCTACCCGTTCCCTTGATTTTGTGGCCAGTGGTTGGTATAGCTGCAAGTTTCATTGGTGGAGCTGCGTATGGATTTTTTTCGCCTATACTTGCTACATTTGATGCCGTTGGAGAATCAAAGAACAACCAATTTTTTCATTGCTTCTATGTATGGCTATGATGAGGTTCTGCGTAGTTCTTTATTATCAGCCTTTGTCTTTGTATGAAGAGAGTCATATTTTTTGGGTCTTCAGGATGGAACTTGGGACACAATTAAAGGATGCTTCACAGTTATTCGAGATTTTGGGGACTTCTGCTGCCATTCCTATATATCATTTATGCAGGAACTGCGACAAAGAATACCTCCTAACGGCAAACACTATGAGATCAAGTTTGTTTTTTTTTTCCTTTTTGTCACTATATCTGGTTATTGTATCATTTGAGTCATCTAGAATGATTTTTACCAGAACGTAATGATCTATGTAACAAAAACATATTAATTAACATCAAATAATGCTTATAGAAAACATCAAACAATGAAAGCTAAGATAACCATTATTTTTTTTCCTGTTAATGTTATGCAGGTTGATCTATCTCCCTGGAGCTTTAATTGCTGGGATTCTCGGTATCGCTGTCGATGCATTCATGATCTTGCTTATAGCCATATGCAAAAGTCCTATTATGCTTTTCAAAGGGTGGAATCGCTTGTTTCATGACCTTATAGGGCGAGAAGGTCCCTTTTTAGAAACAATATGTGTTCCATTTGCTGGTCTTATTATCCTACTTTGGCCATTAGCTGTTGTGGGTTCAGTTTTGGGCTCACTCGCCTCCAGTCTCTTCTTGGGTGCCTATGCAGGGATTGTTACATATCAGGTTAAATTATTGAATGCAAGTTTCATAGGATTTGATGAATCCCTCGTCTTCTAGTTTTTATCAGAGCTAATAAACGGACTCAATTCAATGAAATTCATTGTTTGCATTATAGATTACGTGATGTATGCTTTATGTCTATACATCACCAGATTATATCAATCTTTTGGGGCTTATGTTTGCAGGAGGCTTCTTTTTTATTGGGGCTGCGATACATCGTTACATCCTTGTCGATTTATGATGAATACAGCAACGATATTCTTGGCATGCGAGAGGGATCGTGCTTTCCCAGGTTTTACTCGAACGCTTAATTAAGTAGGTTATCCTCTCTCCCCCATTCTAGTTTTTCTGATATTATAATGACTTATTATAATGAAGGCTAAATTATCAAAGAAAGGAGGGCCAATCATCAATGGCTGGTTCACGTACATCCTCCTCAACCTCAAATCCACCTTCACGCATGAATTCGCTCAACAAACCTATGATTGATTGGAAGTCATTTGATGTACTTTTGCTCATTTTAGACCACATAAACCTTACCAAGTATTTTTTTGCGATATTTCTCTGAATGGATGTGTAAAGCTCTGATACTGTGTGGGTTTATGTTTATCATCTCTGTAGCCGGTTGATAGGTTGTTTAAGGAATGTCAACGCCATGGAGAAACTATGGTTTGTGAAGGAATAATAACGTCAAATGATATTGAAGATGCAAAGTCAGGCAACGGAAGCAAAGTTATTAGCATTGGCTTACCAGCTTTTTGCATTCTTGAAACATTATTACGCTCTGCAAAAGCAAATACATCTGGACTTCTGTTAAGTGAGCATCTGATTTATTCCTCCATTAGATATGAATCATGATGATTTCTTTGTCACTCTCTTGGTTCTTTCAAATGAATGCAGGTGACAACGTTACAGAAATTTCTAGCACAAACAGGCCCAAGGATACCTTCTCTGATTGGTTTTTTAACCCACTTTTGATGATCAAAGAACAAATTAGAGCAGAAAAACTTTGCGAGTCAGAAGAGGAATACTTATATAAATTAGTTCTGTTGAGTGATGATCCTAAGAGGCTGAAAAGTTTAACCACTGTAACGCCTCCAGAATCCGAGCGAAGACAAGCTGAACTCGAAGCGCTAGCTCGAAGGTAGGAATTTCAAATATCAATAAAGATACAGTGATCCTTTATATGTTGTTAATGTATTCCTTAACTCAGTTTAGTCTAACCCTTCTTTCCTCTTCCTTGGGACTATTTGAAGGCTTCGAGGAATCACTAAATCCATCTCAAGGTATCCAACTTTCAAGCGCCGTTTCGATAATCTTGTAAAGAAGTTATCTGAAGAACTTTCGAAGAAAAATGGTTCTTTCCAATCAACCAATGGAAGTAGGTCGTTATCAAGGTCAAGAAGTGGATTTGGCAGATGGTTCAGTCAAAAATCTTCAAACGACAAAACAAGCTATAGAGGGTCTGAGACAGAATCTCATCCAGACGAAACAGATATCGAAATTGTTTAGGGAGGGTAGATTGGAAGTAGGGTCGAACTTCTGTAATTCTTTAGTTCTTTTCCAAGTGTTATATTGATGGCAATAAACGTGTACTTTTAGTATATATGTATAGGTTATATGATATTTCAAGTGCTATAATGATTCTTCATTTCAACTGAACCTAATTCATTTTCCAGTACAGGTCACACATTTTCAGGTTTTTCCTAGAGCAACCGGGAAATCTGGCATGGGACATGATGGATAAGGCATCTCTACCTCTCTCTATAAAAGGTCGTTAATTTAAACTCTCCCTCTACTCTCTAGTATTCTGAGGAAAATAGGAAGCCCTGATTTGGTTCTTTTTGTCATTTAAAAACGAAGTGTGTTAGTTCATGACATTGAGCAGAAGAGACTGAAAGAAAGCAAAAAGTTTCTATTAGAGCGAAACTTACAGGGAGCTATAAACCACCGCTTAACTTCTATATGCATGCCATGAAAATTTGTGTGTTCTATATTTGCATATATAGTAAGAGGTACACACAGAGAGAGAGAGAGAGGAAATAAACCATCACATCCCTGCTTGGTTCTGCATCTCACTCATAAAACTTTTCTTTAGCCTTCTTTCACCATGTCTGTTCTCACCACCACCACCACTCCCTAGCAGTTTCAGAAACAGCAAAACCATTTTTTCTGCATCCAAGCACAAAAATTTGTAGTAAATACTAGCCAGATAGCAAGAACGTGAAGCCATAGCCGAGTAAGTTCGTGAGATGTATATGTATATATTTTTTGAGTTCGTCTAGAGGTATGAATAGAGACTTCTGATCTTTTGGTTGGTGATATAACATGTTGATAGATTGTATTATTACTTATATATTCTTTGAGTTCATCTGGAGGTATACGTAATCTTTTGGTCGGTGACTTTTGATCTTTTGAGTTCATCTAGAAGTATATGTATTAAATTTTTTGAGTTCATCTAGAGGTATGAATTGGGACTTTTGATCTTTTAGTCGGTGATATAACATGTTAATCGAATTAGTAAATGAGATTACTTACCATGGGGGAATATTGATAATTCTCTTCTGGTCTGGATGCATTGTTTTTTGCTGCTGTGTTCCCCGGAGCCTCATTTGACTTCTTCTCGTCTCTAGCTTTGCTAAATATTACTGTAAAGCCTTCGGCTGAGGCCGGGTTGTTGACATCCCACTCGCCGAACTTCGGCAAGGGGCGACCTCTATCCTGCTATAGACATCATTAGAAACATACATATATCAGGATTCAGATCTTCATTGATAAACTTTACTTGTGAAGTCTGTGTTTGTCAGTTCTTTAAATGCACTTCTCTGTTGCATAGAATGTTCCATTTTTATGTGTAGATCTGTGAGATCCCACCTGGGAACAAAACATTCTTATGTATGAAAATCTCTCCCCAATAAAAATGTTCGAAATCTTTCTGCGGTTGGGGGAATCAAGCAATGCAGGCATGGCAGGGAGAAACAAAGGGAAGGTAATTCATGGTTATATATTGACGTCCGTTCCATTTTGAATGTTTTACCACAAAAAAATGATACAAAACATCATAGGTAAGCCATGCCAAGCCAGATCATAGATTTATATCTGAAAGTTTCGATGGTCGTCTCAATTGCTTGCTAGCTCGATACGAGCAAATGACATAGATTTGTACATTTACCATGTCTTACAATACAATGGCTACATGTTTTTCATTCAGTACAGGTAAAAGTTGCAGAATCTCCATACAGAGAGAGCAAACGTCCGAAACGGTTCGATCAAACTGGATCGATGAAGAAACAGGGATGCAAAGATGCATACAGAATAGAGGAATAGATGAAAGAAGGAGAAGAAGAAGAAGAAGAGGAATCTTACCGAAGCCATTAAAATACATTAACAAAGCTTTGTGCACAGAAAATGAAACTGAGAGAAAGAGAGAAGGAAGAGGGAAGAGGGAAGGAAAGAGGGAGAATGGAGAGTTGGAAGCTAAAATGGGAATAACAGAAACCGAGTATTTTGGAAAAACTCCATTTTAAGGCCGTTTCTTCAGTTTCTTACATCACTTCCACATTTCTTTCTTTCTTCATTACTTGCACCTCTACTATCATTCTATTATTATTATTTTGAGTTCCATAGTCTCGAGCATAGGTCGTTTCGCCGTAGGCGACGTAAAAACGAATAGGCTTAACTCGCTTGTTGCTGAGAAGTGAGTGCTGCACAATCACAAGTCCGCTGCCATTAGAGTGCGATTGTGAGACCTCTTAAACGACAATATATGTGAGATCCTGAAAACTTTTTTTTATAAGGGTTCCACACCCGACCATATGCTTTGAAAGTTTGAAAGGAAAATTCAAAAAAGACAATATCTAATAGCAGTAGGCTTGGGTCGTTAGAATATATGTTCGTTATGATTGTTTAAATCACAAAAATGTATGGTAAAAAGTTTATCGATGTTATTCAAAGTGAAATGGATGAGTATAAACTGTTAAACTAACATGAATATAGCTCAACTGATATAAAGTATATATGTTCGACCAAGAGATTAAAGATCAAAATCTCCCTTTATTATGCATTTTTTTAATATACATCCAAATTTTCATTTGAAAAAAATATTTTATAAAAAAAAAATTATTATTGAAAATTTTAAAAATGAAAAAAAAAAACTTAAATAGTAATTTATATAATTTAACAAAAAAAAAAACAATAAAAATAAGTGACGTGTTGATGTGAAACTAACTAACATGCAGTTTATGGAAGACACACGCCCACGCTCCCGAATAATAATTAGGCGCTATAAATGACTGTTCGAAGATTGGTCCACGCTGTCACTCTTTTTGACGGCTCACATTCATCCACGTCATCAATACGCCACCTAACCTCTCATAATTATCCATTTAAATCAAAAATAAGTTTTTCCCTAATGAAAAATACATAATATTATTTTTAAATAATTCGACCAATAAAAAAATATCAATTCATTAAAAAAAAAAATATATAGTATTTATTTATTTATTTATTTTTGTAGTTTATATTATATATAACCAAAATTTTATTTGAACAGGCCGACCATATCGCCAAGGTTCGAGCATTTCTCTGTTCTTTTCCTTCTTCTGATAGTTTTTTTTTTTTTTTTTTTT
>NW_019272023.1:3466233-3488134 GCF_002738345.1 Cucurbita maxima | reverse complement strand
CTTCTTCTGATTTTTTTTTTTTTTTTTTTTTGTCACCTCTCTAATCTCTGTTTCTTCGAGACAACAATGGCGAGCGGAATCCTGAGGAGGGCAATAGCTAGGGTTTCTGCAACTCCACCTTCAAGATTCGTTCGAATTCGAGCACATGCTGCGGCTGCCGAAGCGCAGCAAGTTGAGCAGAAAGCGGCCGCCTCAACGAACCTAAAGACATTCGCAATCTACCGATGGAACCCTGATAGTCCTTCTAAACCAGAGCTTCAGGAGTACAAGATCGATCTCAAAGAGTGCGGCCCCATGGTGCTAGATGCGCTTATCAAAATCAAGAACGAGGTCGACCCTACTCTAACCTTCCGCCGTTCGTGCCGAGAGGGGATCTGCGGCTCCTGTGCGATGAACATCGATGGATGTAATGGATTGGCTTGCTTGACCAAGATTCCGTCCGGAGCTTCCTCGACGATTACGCCGCTGCCTCATATGTTCGTGATCAAGGATCTGGTGGTGGACATGACCAATTTCTATAACCAGTATAAGAGTATTGAGCCGTGGTTGAAAAGGAAGAGCGAGCCGCCTGTGCCTGGGAAGGAGATACTTCAGAGTAAGAAAGATAGGGCTAAGTTGGATGGAATGTATGAGTGTATATTGTGTGCTTGCTGTAGTACATCGTGCCCCAGCTATTGGTGGAACCCAGAGTCCTACCTCGGACCAGCCGCTTTGCTCCATGCCAATAGGTAATTCGTTCACTTTGGTTCTCTGTTTTGGTTGTTCCATGCCTCTCTTTTTGTTAGAAATTAATAGAAAACAGGGACTGTTTAGAGGAATCAAGAAGCTACATGTGAAGGCTGTAGAATTCCATGATATAGTTAGGTTACGTCTTCTTAGTGCTTAGAAAGTGATCTCCTTCTCCTGCTTGGGAATTTGTCCCTTGCATGCATGGTAGAACTTGTATGATTTGATTGATTGCTTATTTTTATAGAGAATCGAGTAACTTAATTCGGTATTTATTATCTATGATTAACAAAGTTTTGATATGCCTTGGTAGACTTGATCTGAAACTCATTTGTTTGCTCTAGTTTCTTGGTGAGTTTCAACCTTAGTCCTTACTGATGTTGCATAAAAGAGTTTTTTATTCACAAAAATTTCGCCAAGAATATTAGTCTTCATTGGTGACGGCTGGAACCCAAATTGGACATATGCTTCCTGCAACTGTCAAGAGCTTAGCCTTTTATAAATGAAGTTAGGATAACTTTATTCAACATTTTACTGGCACCCTACATGATGGAGAAAGATGTACTTTGAATGGAACCAATAACTATGGTTACCAATGTAAATGAAAAAGGCGAAAGGGTAATGAGTTCAAGTCATGATAATCACTTACATAGGATTCGTATACCATAAGTTTATTTGATAACGGAACATAGTAAGGAAGGTGTAGCATTTGTCTCATGTGAAAGAGTTTGGTACAAGTTTACCCAAACTAACTTAAAAAATGAAATTAGAAGATCAAAAACTTGGAAGCAATGAACAGTGATGAAGTTTTACATCTATCTAAAGAATCTTTGTATTCAACCCTGTATTCGTATATAATTCATGGCTTCATAGGTTCTTTTTTTTTTTTCCCTTCTTCTTAAAGAAGGCTTCATAAGTTCATGTTGTATATCTTTTGTAATTGCATGATTTATTTGTTCCTATCGTTCACCTCACAACTTCCTATCTATCACCATGACTTTGCAAGAAGATTGACACATATGACTTTGATTAAATCGACTTCAAAAGCATTCTTAATTGTCTTATTGGCTGTTTTCTTTTTATGGTTTTTACTGAAGACATGTTTTCAGTTACAAAAGGGCCCCCTCTAATCCCCTTTGTGCATGCAGGTGGATAAGCGATAGCCGTGATGAATATACCAAAGAAAGACTTGAGGCAATAAATGATGAATTCAAGCTCTATCGTTGTCATACTATTCTGAACTGTGCCCGTGCATGTCCCAAGGGTTTGAACCCTGGAAAACAGATTCAAAATATCAAACAACTTCAGCTTGTGGGTTGAGCCTAAGTTTCTAGGTACAATGAAGCACAATAATGTTCTTTTCATTCAGTTCGGATATATTTTGAGGAGATGAACTCTGTGATTTTGATATAATAACTTGTGGATCACTTACTTTCCACCCATTCTGTACTTACTTATCATTTGGGTTTGCAAATAAATGTTGATAGAAACCTTGTTTTCTTCTTGAGTTGCTGTATCAAGATCTTCCTTTATTCATCACATTTCACTAAACATGGCTTGTCTGAAAATCAAATATATATGTTGGTGTTATTTTGTAATAGTAATACAGGGGAGAAAGGTTCTACTGGAAGAACACGTACCCAGGTTTCGCATACCTTTCCCGTTTCTTTCGATGACCTTATGTGTCGAGAATGTGTTCTGAATCTAACTTGGGCAGGTTTTCGAAGTAATTGTCAGAAAAACGATAAACAAACAAAAACAGGAAGAAGGTAACAAACCATATTGAAGAGGAGCATGCAGTTTTCTTGTGAGGTATAGAATACTAACCTCATGTGGTTCTTATGACACTTTTAATCTCTGTTGAAACTAAACAAATGATTGTAAATACAGTGTAGAACTGAAAAGTATTAGCACAGCAGATGTGGGATGATAATTACAATATTCATTAATGTGGCATATAAGATTGTTTTATCATATAGTTAAACCAGGCCATGGAACCTATATAATGTGTGGCTTCTGCTGCTGGTTCTTCACCAACTGAGCAGCTAATCTTTTACCAAATTCGTAAGGCAATTCTTATTGGTTATTACAACACTATGAAGTCGTCATTATCATCAATGCTTCCCTTGTCCTTTCTAGTTTTGGTGATCTTTATGTTGATGGAAGTCAGTTCCAGAGTTCATGCAGGGACTCGCCTATTGTTCCTTGTAAATAGACGAGACTTCGAATCGTCTCAGTATGTTACGGTATCAGGTATGCAACCATGAATGTCGATACTCGATATCTACGAGTACTCGATGTCACCATTAGGTATTTTTTTTTTATATGTGAAGGGGTGTGTTTAAGCTTCCATTATGTTTTCTAAACTTTTGTGTCTATAAGCCTCTTAATATGTCTACCTGATGAACTTTTTTAAGATAATTATTTTGGATCTCATTTTCATTTTAATCTGTCAAATTTCAAAAAAAAAATTTAACCCCACTTTGGTAACTTCAATTTCTATTTGGTTTAATCTACTTTTAAATTTGTGTGACTATTTGGAATAATTTTATTAAAATCTATAGTTTTAAATGAATATTTTAAAATTTGAAAACAAAAATAGAGTGATATTAACCATTCATAAGAAAAAAGATCAATAATCAATAAGATGTCGAAAGACATTAAACAAGTTTACACAATATTAATATAAATCGAACTCAAAGCTAAATCCGTTTCAAAACCCATGCCCTAACCAAACTCATAATTTAAGCCTGATAGTGATAATTTGTGACATTAATAAGTATCAAATTTACACGAACGTTGACTTTATGATTTCCTAATAATGGCTATCAACATTTTTCATAAATTTGAGATTTTCACATAATATCAACAAACTCTTGATAATAACTGTGATCTTTCTGTCAATGATCAAAATAGGTAGTGAAATAAAAGAACATAGAATAAAAACTGGACTTGTCAAGAATTGAGACAGCCAAATCTTGACTAAACAATTATGAAATCTTGACTAAACAATTATGAAATCTTGACTAAACAATTATGAAATCTTGACTAAACAATTATGAAATCTTAACCAGAGAGGAACTTTCTAATATCAGAAAATGTCTAATGTAGGGTGCAATAACGACTGTGACACTGCCTGCTGTAACTGTGATATCAATAAACAACCACCTCTCTGCGTGCAATGCTGCCAAGAGCCTTGACAATGCCAATGCCTACTAAACATGCTCAGCTACTACTACTTCACTCCTTTTCTGCATTATTTTGTATGTGATCTCAATTTATTCTCGCAAACCTAAGCTAAGATTGAAGTCGTGACATCTAAATACCTGGTTCTTTCTTGGCCAGAGGGAAATGTTTACAGAAACAATCTCTTCCTTATTTTCTCAACTGCTCACAGCTACAGTATGTCTTATAAACAGTCTTGGAGTATAATTTAGAAAGGCCTTTTGGATCTACAACAACCAAAAAAAGGCACATCCTAGCTGATAGGTAGGATAAGAAAATAATCAGATTAATGGATTCAAAACCTCCTTGAAAGAGCAAGAAATACTGCGGCAGATGAGATCTGAACCCGTAGATCAGCAATATCGACATCGTGACCACCTTCAACCAGACCCCATTTATCCACCTGCAAACGTTCGACCATTGGTTCAGAATATGTTATGACATTTGCTTCTTAATATGACATTATCTGAGTTGAAAAAATATATGTATGATAAAGAATGAGGGAGAAAGAAGTTAAACCTGCAGATCTTCTTCGAGCCTAATCAACTCGATTGCTTCTTCGATCTGCAACTTTCCACGAAAAATTGCAATAGCAATTACTAAAGAGTGTGCAGCTGATGCAATGGCATCAATTGATGCCAATTCACAGTCATCTGTTTTCCTCAGAAGATCTTCAACAGCCTTTATAAGACCGTCCTCCTGTTTCCCACCAAAAAAACTGGAATATACAATAGGCTTAAAGCCAAATTCTAAGCGCACCCAGTCGAGTAAAGGATCGATTTTCTCCACTTGTCGTTCTACAAGGAAAATGTAACACCAATTATGTACTGAAACCTTATTCAACTTTTATGAATATTCAGTCCTAGATAATAATCTGTTTCATCAAACAAATTGGTCAATTTTCAATTCTAGTTCTTTATGTTTTTGGATTGCAAATAAGTAGTTCAAGCAATTGTCAAGAAAGTATCATCAACTTCCAACAGGAGATGCAAAGAGATACAGGATATATATCTTACTATTCCATGTTTACATGCAATATTTTCGCTATGTTGCTACATGCATGGTCTGGCATTCAAAATTTCTGGATCTAGACATGACCTCTTACCAATAATAATAATAAAAAAAGAAAGTGATTTATCACTTAATTCAGGATCTAGATCTTATTGCAGCCACAGCCAAAAATTTTGGAAGTTTCAACTAAGAAAACCCAGGGATCACTCATATCATGAAGTTTCAACTAAGAAAACCCAGGGATCACTCATATCATGATGCAGATGTTTTTGCAGCTATAACAAAAAATTGTGGTTGATCACTCAATCAGGATATTGATGTTATTGCAGCTATAACCATAAATGTCGCGAAAATCTACCGAAGGAAAAGTGGTTGATTAGTGATATCAGGATGTAGATGTTGGGAAATTCTACTCAACCGATCTCCCAACTTTTGGAGTCCTCTAAGTTAAATGTGTTCTACACAGGAGTTATGAACTTAAACTAACCAAATCCGAATGAGAAAACCTAAAAGACCACTCAATCTATAGATCATATTCTGTTGATCAGCCGTTTGACAAACTAGTGAATGGAAACTCAAGTAAATCTCGTGCTCAATGCATCTAGTAAAGTTTGGACTCATATGATTACTTGACATACCATAAACTCCACTTGTTAGAACATTGTCATCGGGAGCACGACAGAAAACCAGATCCTGATTGAATTTCTGCACTAAATGTTCGATAATCTTGGGCCTGGTAAGAGGCACTCTTTCCAATGCGGTACAGGCAAGTTTCATTAGAGGCATTGAGAAAGGTCTAATCCCATCGGTTTCCTACATCGATCAAATCTTCATTTCAATCCAGACAAACGAAATTTCAATAACCTTCCAAAAAGGATGAGGATAACTTCAGGAGCAAAAGATAAGAGAAACCACCTGATATTCCCACTCAGCCGCAACTGCCTTGGCAAGGCCAACAGTCGGTAGCTTCAGCGGCCTCTTCGAAGGAGTCTTCAGCGTCCGGTAATCAAGCATCACCGTCCATCCATTCCGATCATCTGCCTCTCTCGTAGTCACTTGCTTGTAAAACCGCTTGCCTACGACAGAACCAGTCATGAACGAGGTCGGCATCGTCACCGAAGAATTGGAATGGGATGAAGAATCAGCTCCGGATTTCGAGTTTGGAGCCTTAACGAATATAGGATCTTCTCTAGCACTGTCCTCGGAGAATGTGAAGGAGGCGGCGTCGGCTTGAGATTGTTCGGCGGCGGTGGCGACACTGGTAGTAAGCGTACGCCAGCGAAACGAATGAAATGGAATTAGCGTGGGATTGGCGATTCTGATTGATTTCGCCATTTTTGCAAGAATTGAGCTCGCCATTGTCTTGCTTCTTCCCCCGTTTCTGTGTTCTGGACGATCTGTACTAGGGTTTTAGAAATTGAGGAAGAAGAGAATTGCGATAGACGGACCGGATCGGTTTAATCGACTCGGCCTCGACTCAGACTCGGACGGTTGATTTTCAAAATGGTCGGCAGAATTTTATAGATTAAAAAAAAAATTAAATACTACTTTAGTTTCTTATTAATTTAATAAGAATTTGAGAGTATATTAATTTTATTTAAATAATTTTGAAATGTATTTCCAATTAAATAAAAATAATAATTTTATTTTAAGATTTCAAATGATACCATTATTATTATTATTTAGTATATAATCTCACAAATTTCTATTAAAATGGGTTCTATTATTAAAATAAACTATACAAAATATTCGATCATCGTATCAAATACGTATATATTTTTTAAAAATGTGATAGCTTTTTTAAATCTAGTTACTGACTCGAATCAGGTATCTACTTCGAATCATAAGGTCGTTTTAATAATTATTTTCGTACGTTGATAACAGGTACTCATAAGCCTCAATCGTGTGACATTAGTATCAATGGTCACTAGTCAATTGGTGAATCGTGGATTTAAACTCAGGGCTCGGGTTGAATATGTTCGACATATCGGCCTCTAGAATTGTAGGCCACTTGCTCGATGGTTATGGGGATGACATGGAGAATCTCGAGGGAATACAAATTCAATCACGTGGTAGCTATGATGAAATGGGCTTTTGCCACGTGGAGATTATGCTAGAACCTGTTGTATAGGATGTCCAAGAATGGTTTAAATATTATGTAATTATCTTATAAAATTTGAAATTATTGTAATTAATGTAATTACTCAATTAATTCAATAATTACTTCATCTTTAATTACATTCCATCCACTAAAAATTAGAAGTTTTAAAGGATTGAGAGAACCAAATTTAGAAGGAAAAGATAGAAGATGAACACTACGGTATATTTTTGTCACACTGATTACCGCAGAAGAGGAGCAGCGCCTCATGAAAATGGAGGATGGACTTGGAGAAGCCATTCCCAACGGCTCCTATGTTCTGATCAGAGCGGTAAATTCCAACCCCGAGCTTCTAGGTTTTGATACAATTTTGTTGTGAATTATTTTATTAGCATCCAATTGATTGTTATTTTAAGCTAATTTTCTATCTAACATGGCCCCACATCACTCCCTCTCCTCCATGTCGAAGAAAACAAAAAAAGAGTAAGAAAAATGGAGGTTTGACCTGTGGCTGCGATCCAGGAAATGCAACCCAGATCTCTAGAACAAATACTCATTTGAAATCTGGCCTCGAGTTGAGCCAAAATGAGGGGATTTTTGATGTTTGTGGCGATTTTTGTGATGGGGTTTGTGGCCGGCGATGGGCGGAGTATTAACTCCGACATGGCGGCGCCAAGGCGGATTCATACTCTGTTCTCGGTGGAGTGTCAGAATTACTTCGATTGGCAAACTGTTGGGTTGATGCATAGCTTCAAGAAGTCGAAGCAACCGGGGCCGATCACCCGTTTGCTTAGTTGCACCGATGAGGAGAAGAAGAATTATAGAGGGATGGATTTGGCTCCCACTTTTGAGGTTCCATCCATGAGTAGGCACCCCAAAACTGGCGACTGGTGAGAGTTTCTTCTTCTTTTCCCTTTCATTTCCTGAACTTTTTGGAGTTCAGGATTTGGGTTTTGTGTTGCTTTTGGTGTGCTTCTGGTTACTGATTTGATTGTTATCTTCCTTAGCTTTGTTTGATTTTAGTTCTGAAATTGGTCTGTTTGATTAGATTGATCAGTATGTATGCAGTTTTTTCTTCTCTTCTTTTCATAAGATTGGTTGACCTGTTGGATTAGGAGCACCGAATGATGGTATTGTGCTTGGTATGCGTTGTCTATCTATAACTGTTAGCTAATTTAGCAAATGATAATGGTGAAGCCGGTGGAAAGGCTTCATGTTTAGAAAATATATCTTAAGGACTGTGGCAAGATGTGATATTCATGTTTCTAAGATTATGTTGTTCAATCATCAATGGTGTAGAAATGTAGAAGGGAGTGGTTGTCAGAGGAGATGGTGTGATAAAACCCGAACCAGATAAGAGGGAAGTAGAAATGGGAGAAACTTGAAAGAGTCGATTGCTGAAAGTTGGGGAAAGGGGGTCCGGGGTGGGAACGACTTTCATTTTGACCTCTTCAATCTTAATGCCGCAAGGAATGACATCGTAGCTCCTACAGAAGTAATAACAATCAAAGCCATAGGTGGGTATCCAAATAAAGGGGAGCATCTTGCTATCATGAAAACACCAGCTGTTACCATAGTAGCTGCATGAATCGAAGTGGATACTGGAGTGCGGTATAGTGATGGATTTTATGGTTGACGTCTAACCAGCATTAATACTCTGTCATGAAACGAGTTCCCCGCAAAGCATTTTTCTTTCGTCCTCAAGAGGACAGGACCAGTTTTCTTATATCACTGCAACTCCAAAGAATGTATACTTCAGCCAACATTCAAGAATATGGATAATTTAGCTGCACAAAGAAGAGTCTTGATTATACATTCCTCTCTCAAGAAACTTGATTGAATGTCGCATCGTTGAACAGAGTAGATGTTTTCTGTTGATACTTAATATTAGATTAAAAACAATATGTTTTCGTTTTCGTTTTTGTCGAACTTGATGCTTTGTGGAAGTTTCATTCATCACTCATCAAAGTACCCACTAGATCTTTAATCTTTTCTTCTCATTTCTGCTTTTTATGTTTTGGAAAACGCTCGCTTATTATATTTCTTCCGACTTCATGCTCTTTATTTTTTCTTTTTCCTCCTCTTGGAACATAGCTACAAATGAAAAGAAAAGGATATAAGAAGAAAACATTACTTGTTTTGCAGGTATCCTGCAATAAATAAGCCTGCAGGGGTTGTCCACTGGCTTAAGCATAGTAAAGAGGCAGAGAATGTTGATTGGGTTGTGATTCTGGATGCAGACATGATCATAAGAGGCCCAATAATACCTTGGGAACTTGGTGCTGAGAAGGGCAGACCTGTTGCAGCATATTATGGGTTACATTTTTCTCTTTTTCTCCCTCTTCACTCCCTTGTGGCATTGAAGCTTATTATTCTCCGTAAACTGAGACTTTAACAAAGTTACCTGGATAGATGCTTTTGGCTTTCTGCAGTGATAAAAAATGGTTTAAATATATATATTTTTTTTTGACGCTTGAACGTTTATTTTGATCCTTATACTGTTAACTGTCAAGTGTTGTGTTTTAATCTCTCGAGTTTCAAATGTTATAACTTAAATCTCTAAACATGGTATAAATGTGAGATCCCACATCGGTTGGGGAGGAGAACGAAACATTTTTTATAAGAGTGTGGAAACCTCTCCCTAGCATATGCGATTTAAAATAAAAACCTTGAGGGGAAGCCCGGAAGGGAAAGGCCAAAGAGGACAATATTTGCTAGCGGTGGGCTTGGGCTGTTACTAATGGTATCAGAGCCAGACATCGGGCGATGTGCCAGTGAAGGGGTTGAGCCCCGAATGGGGGTAGATACGTGGCGGTGTGCCAACAAAGATGCTGGGCCCCGAAGGGGGGTGGATTGGGGGGTCCCACATCGTTTGGAGAAGGGAACGAGTGTCAGTGAGGACACTGGGCTCCAAAGGGGGGGTGGATTATGAGATCTGAGATCCCACATTGGTTGGGGAAGAGAACGAAACATTCTTTATAAGAGTATGGAAACCTCTCCCTAGTAGACACGTTTTAAAAACTTTGAGGGGAAGCTCGGAAGGGAAAGTCCAAAGAAAACAATATTTGCTAACAGCGAGCTTAGGCTGTTATAATTAAAATCTGTTTTAATCTTGCTCATAAATTTTCTATTTATCATTTAGTAGAAATCTTAGATTTCGATACTGTCAACTGTTGTGCATGAATGTTTGAGAGTTAGGGACCAAAATAAGCTCAAAATTTTCTTTTTCTTAATGTTGTTGTGACTATTCAAATGATGTATAATTATTTCTTTCAGATACTTGGTTGGATGTGACAACATTCTTGCTAAATTGCACACCAAGCACCCAGAGCTCTGTGACAAAGTTGGTGGCCTGTTAGCCATGCATATAGATGATCTTCGAGTATTTGCACCAATGTGGCTTTCGAAGACGGAAGAGGTGCGTGAAGATAGAGATCACTGGGCAACCAATATAACTGGTGATATCTATGGCAAAGGGTGGATAAGCGAGATGTATGGTTACTCGTTCGGAGCTGCGGAAGTAAGCTTTATTTTTCCTCTCACCGTGCCAAAGGACAATATGAACTTGTTTCATATCGCACCTTGTTTATTGGCTGCTCGAGATACTTCTGTTATTCTCTAGATTTATGTTTTGCTAATGTGACTTCTTTGCCCAACCCAGGTCGGTCTCCGGCACAAAATTAACGACAATTTGATGATATACCCGGGTTATATTCCTCGTCCCGACATTGAGCCTATACTTCTTCACTATGGGTTGCCATTTAGTGTGGGAAATTGGTCCTTCAGTAAATTATATCACCATGAAGATGATATTGTCTATGATTGTAACCGCCTTTTCCCCGAGCCTCCGTATCCTCGAGAGGTATGTGTCCAAATGAATGGTTCCTTGGATATTTTGCTTTGTTTTTATGCGTTGAAGTTGTAATTCTGGTTTATAAATTTTTATTTGTGGCTAAAAAGTTGAGATTTGTGCAGATACAACAAATGGAATCCGATTCAAATAAGAAGCGGGGGCTACTTATAAATATAGAGTGTATCAACCTGTTGAACGAGGGCCTATTGTTGCAACATAAGCGAAACGGGTGCCCGAAGCCACAGTGGTCAAAATATTTAAGTTTTTTAAAGAGTAAAACTTTTGCTGACTTAACTAAACCCAAGTATCCAACCCCTGCTACTTTAGTAATGAAGGAAGATCATGTTCCGAAACAACCGGTGAAGGGAGATCGTGTTCAGAAACAACCAGTAAAGGAAGAACTTGTTCAGAAACAACCTGTGCTTGATGAACTGCAGGAACCATATCCAAAAATCCACACCCTTTTCTCGACGGAGTGCAGTACTTATTTCGATTGGCAAACTGTAGGCCTTATGCATAGTTTCCGCCTGAGCGGCCAGCCTGGGAACATTACACGACTTCTCAGCTGTACCGACGAGAATTTGAAAAAATACAAAGGTCACAATTTGGCTCCAACTCATTATGTTCCTTCCATGAGCCGACATCCTCTGACTGGCGACTGGTAATCTCTTTTCTGTCCTCACTCCATGCGCCTGCCCTTCTTTTACACATCACTTGACCTCTTTGATCATTTTTGGTTCATTTCATCATGTACTCCCCAATTATATTTGGTACCACATATTATTTTGAAAAGGATAGAATCTTTCTCTTCATCATCATATGGATGTAAAGCAAGAAACCATCTTTTAATTTCTCTACCTGAGATCTATGTGAGGTCCCACATTGATTGGGGAGGAGAATGAAACACCCTTATAAGGGTATGGAAACCTCTCCCTAGCATACGCGTTTTAGAAACCTTGAGGGTAAGCTCGAAAGAGAAAGCCCAAAGAGGACAGTATCTACTAGAGGTGGGCTTGGGCCATTACAAATGGTATTAGAGCTATACACTGGGCGATGTGCCAGCGAGGAGGCTGAGCCCCGAAGGGGGGTGGACATGAGCAATGTGCCAGCAAGGACGCTGGCCCCGAAGGGGGTGGATTTGGTGGGGGTCCCACATCGATTGGAGAAAGGAACGAGTGCTAGTGAGGACGCTGGGCCCTGAAGGGGGGTGGACATGAGCGATGTGCCAGCAAGGACGCTGGTCCCGAAGGGGGTGGATTTGGTGGGGGTCCCATATTGATTGGAGAAAGGAACGAGTGTCAGTGAGGACGCTGGGCCCTGAAGGGGGTGGATTGTGAGATCCCACATCGGTTGGGGAAGAGAACGAAACACCCTTTATAAGGGTGTGGAAACCTCTCCCTGGCAGACGCATTTTAAAAACCTCGAGAGTAAGCTCGAAAGGAAAAGTCCAAAGAGGACAGTATTTGCTAAAGGTGAGCTTAGGCCGTTACATCTAATGTGTTATATATTTACCCTTAAGACCGAAAATCTTCCAATCTCTTCCCAATCTTGCTTGCGAAGACCCAACAAGAAAAGTTATAATAATGGCAGAGGAAGACTAAATCTCGTATCCTTCTGTTCTGTCTTAGGTATCCGGCAATAAATAAGCCAGCCGCAGTGCTTCATTGGCTCAATCATGTGAACACTGATGCAGAATTTATAGTTATTCTTGATGCTGACATGATCATGAGAGGACCAATTACGCCGTGGGAATTCAAAGCAGCTCGTGGACGTCCCGTTTCAACTCCATACGAGTAAGAAGTTAATCTGATATTTGAAACTCGGTTGTTCCTTTTAGTAGGAAGTTTTTTTGACTCGGTTTACATATGTGTTTGGTAGTTACCTTATTGGCTGTGACAATGTGCTTGCGAAACTCCATACAAGCCATCCCGAAGCTTGTGACAAGGTTGGCGGTGTTATTATCATGCACATAGATGATCTCAGGAAATTTGCCATGCTATGGCTCCACAAAACTGAGGAGGTCCGAGCCGATCGAGCTCATTATGCAACAAACATCACGGGAGATATATACGAATCTGGCTGGATCAGTGAGATGTATGGCTACTCGTTCGGTGCTGCCGAGGTACTTGGTTATGGCGGAGAAAGTATTATTTTTCTTAATCTTACTTTGGTCACGAACTTTCATACTGGAACAAACATAACAAAACTGAAAATATTTCTTTTTTCGTGTACGAACAGTTGCAATTACGGCATATTCGAAACACGGAGATACTGATATACCCAGGATATTATCCTGATCCTGGAGTTCATTACAGAGTTTTTCACTATGGACTTGAATTTAAAGTTGGGAATTGGAGCTTTGGCAAGGCAAATTGGAGGGACACTGATTTGGTCAACACATGCTGGGCCCAATTTCCAGCTCCACCAGATGCTTCAACACTTGATCAAACTGATAAGAATGCTTTTGCTAGGGACTTGCTTAGCATAGAGTGTATAAGAACACTCAATGAAGCTCTGTATCTGCATCATAAGAAGAGCAACTGCTCAGATCCTAGCTCATTGACCAACTCGAACTCGGAAAATGAAAGTGAAGCTGGGGTTTCAAGGAAAATCGGCAAGCTTGATGAAAGCTATACTGGAAAGGGCAACCATTTATCAACAGAAAGTTCTCAGGAATCATCGGAGGAGGTGAAAGAGGACGCGATGTTTAGTTCTTTGAGGTTATGGATTATTTCTATTTGGGTGATTTCTGGTTTGCTGTTCTTGGTACTGATCATATCGAAGTTTTCGGGTCGGAAAGTGAAAGTGGTGAGAGGAAAACATCAGAGGATCAAAAGGAGAACTGCTTCCTATTCAGGTTTCGTGGATCGAAACGGGCAGGAGAAGTATGTCCGAGATCTCGATGCCTCCTTGTAATATTTTCCTGCAAGGTGAAATCAGAAGTTTTGTTGTAGACACAACAGACAATTGCAAAGCAACCTGTAAGACAACTCCTCGTGCTGAATGAGCGTGGTGTGCTCTTGATCCCCGATGTTCCCCGACGTTCATCGTCTGTTAGCTTCCACAGATTTTTTGAAAGTTAATCAAGAAAAGGACTTCAAAGGGGGCTTGAATCTTGGATGGATTTGTTCTTTTCTTCACATATCAAGGACATTTTGACAGAAGATGAGAAAAATATTCTGTTTACTTAGATCTGTATTTTTTTAGCCTTTTCAACAAGAACAAGAAAAGAACCAGGGAAATGGTTGTCATGAACGCTTCGTTCAACATTTGAGACAATAATAAACGATAATTTTAGTTAATAATAAATTATTTTCTCATGATTATATTAGAGAACTTTGTTTAAGAACGGTTTTGTTTAGGTTGTTTATTTAAGCTGACAGAAAGGAAGACGTCTACTCAGAAACGGACACGAGAGTTGAACTAATAAACGTACGTATTTCTGAGATCAAGTAGTTTCATTTGTATATACAGGCTTGAAGTTCTTGTGAGCCAACACTGCATAGAAAGGGTCTGAGCCAGAAAACAAGCCTAGCAGCCTCAGAATCCAGCTGAACGGTGAGTTATCTTCTCCAGTGCCGCTTGAAGCAGGCATCTTTCTTATAATCTCTGGTT
The DNA here is from genome assembly GCF_002738345.1 of Cucurbita maxima. NCBI lineage: Eukaryota > Viridiplantae > Streptophyta > Magnoliopsida > Cucurbitales > Cucurbitaceae > Cucurbita > Cucurbita maxima. The sequence goes on along the minus strand of NW_019272023.1, from coordinate 3,473,606 downwards.
GTGTAAATCCTTCAATGCATTGGAAATATTGGACTACTAATTGTACTCTACTGTATGCAGACCCTTCTCTCCATGCACTCACAGCTTTCTCATAGAACATTCTGTTGCTAAAGCTAATGATGAACACTCCTCCTGGCCTTAGCACCCTGAACACCTCGGCGAACACCTGCAATGATACTCATTGGTTAGCCTTTCCATTTTCGTAAACATGTATCGCTTTGTTTATGTTAGTTTGAACGTTATAGTTATCTTGGATTGTCTGCTAATAATGGCCGTGAAGTTTAGTCTTTCTTGCATCTATTCCCTCATCTTGGGGGGCTCTGAAGTGTTAAATGAAGTTGTGTAAAGACATGGGGTTAGAGCTTTTTCGAGAAGTAGAAAGAATCTTAGGGTGGGTTTGATCCTCCGAGCTCAAAAGATACTGTAACGGCCTAAGCCTACTGTTTGCAGATATTGTCCTCTTTTAGCCCACCTCAAGGTTTTTAAAACGCGTCTGCTAGGGAAATCTCATAGAGGACAATATCTGCTAGTGGTGGGCTTGGGCCGTTACAAATGGTATCAGAATCAAACACTGGGCGGTGTGTCAGCGAGGATGCTGAACCCCGAAGGTGGTGGACACTAGGCGGTGTACCAATGAGGATGTTGGGTCTCGAAGAGGGTGGGCACTGGGCGGTGTGCCAACGAGGATGCTGGGTCCCGAAGGCCGGATACTGGGCGGTGTGTTAGTGAGGACGCTGGGCCTCGAAAGGGGGTGGGACACCGAACGGTGTGCTAGCGAGAACGCTGGACTCCGAAGGGGGGTGGATTGTGAGATTCCACGTCAGTTGGATAGGAGAACGAAATATTATTTATAAGGGTGTGAAAACCTATTCTTAACAGACGCGTTTTAAAAACCTTGAGGGGAAGCTCGAAAAGGAAAGCCCAAAGAGAACAATATCTGCTACAGTGGGCTTGGATCGTTATAGATACAGATTTCGGGTGTAATTTATGGACATAATTCGATGCATAGAACTGCTCCTTGCAACTGCATAATGGAAACAATGTACAGAAGAAACACATAATCAATAAGACTTAAAGCAACCTTCTCGGGCTGTTGAAGATACTGCACACTAACAGTGCACACAACTGCATCAATACTGCAACTCTCCAACTCAAGCTTCTGATCTTCATTAAGATCCTTCACAAAGAAGTAATCAAGTTGGGAGTTCTTAGCAAGCTCCTGAGCATTTAGGCCATGTCCAACCACTCGTTTGTACTCGACTTCTTTAGGGAGATGGCTAACCCAAGAGCTCATCAAGTCGAGGACTTCGATACCCGGACGCAGCCTTTCCCGATACAAATTGGTTAAAGTGGAAATGAAGCCATTGTCGACATGAGTAACAAACCGTGGAAAAGCATAGAATTCTCGATCCGGGTATGCATTAAGCTTAATTCTTCCTTGTGAGGTAAGAACCTGGCGTCTGATATTGCCTGCAGCTGCTGTGGATTCTTGTCTTGTTTGGCTGTTTTCTTGTAGATTGGCAATGGTTTTTGAAGCATAAAGGAGGGGTCGCCGCTGCCGCAACTGCCGGGGCGGCTGTGCTTTTCCCGAGCTTGAACCAGGATTGGGAAGAAGCCATGGCTGGGTGGTTATGTCAATGGCTAGCATCAAGGATCGGTGCTTGAACTAACCAGGCTTTGGGACATGGATTCAGAGATAAGTTGTTTTCATTTGTGGCCATTTTCTACTTTCATTATTGGTTGGGCCAATGGCTTGCTCCTACCAGACAAGATAAAAGATATTTTCTGTTCCAACTTTTTTTTTATCCTTTTTTTGCAAAATATTTTGTTTTCCTTCCTATTTTATTGCATTTTATTTTGTCCTAAAATAATGTTAAAAAATCTACTTTTCTCTCTCCATAATTATAAATATATATATATATATAAATGAATAAAAATACCCATAAACTTTAAGATGTTTTAATAGTATCTTTAAACTTTTAAAAATTTCAAGAAATATTTTTACCTGAAACCGTAAATATTTTATTTAAAAAATATCATTAATTTTTTTATATTAAAAATAAATTGTCACATCAAAATACTACTAAATAAAATTTTAGAGGCTAAAATAACAGTTTAAAAACTCCCAAATGACTAGAAATGTAATTTTATCTTGGTTTTTTTTTTTTTAAATATATAAGAGAAATTACATAGAAAACCGTTTAACCTAAATATAATAGCAAATTTAGCACAAAATAAAAATGTTTATAAATATGGCAATTTTAACCTCGTTCCAAATATTTAAATAAAATATTTGAAAAGTCCAAAAAACCCTTAAAATATTTATAGTAAGAGTAATAGACGCTTATGTATTCACTAATAGATGTAATTTTTTTTTTTTTTTTATAAATTAATTTGTCCAATAAAAATTTATTTATAATATTCTTAAATACGCCATGTCATAAAGCAAACCAAATGGGCTTGTAGAACTTTCAGGCCCAATACTAATTATGCTAAGTTTCTGGCCCATACTTCAAGTTCTATTTCACCCTTTTTTTTTTCTTTTTTTTTTTCTTTTTTGTTATATATATATTTTTAAAAAAATGTCTTTTCCTTCTCTGCAAGTTATTGGCTTTTTAGACAGAGAAACGAGGAGAGGAGGTAATTCGCTCAAACTTCCCTCCAACTCTCGCTGCTCCCCAACTTGGATCCTCCATTTTCCTCGTTTTCAGGTTTGATTTTTACAAATCTGAATCTTCCAGTTCTTCCGTTCTTCGTGTTCATCCATTTTCTGTTGCCATTTTAATCTGCCCGCTCCTGGCGAACTGGGAATTTGAGATACTACTTCTGTTGATAATTTTCTTAGTTCTTTGTTAGATCATCAAATGAAGTAATAATAAACCTTTGGCTTATAAATTTTTTGGTATTGTATTGCTTGAAAGACTCGGGATGGAATTTAAGTGTTAGGAAATGGGGATTTTTTTTCCCTTCTACTTTTCCATGTTTGATTTCTGGTGGATATTCATTCTTTGTGATTATAGGTTGGGAGTGTATCGCGACTCTTTAGTCTTGGTTGAGGTTCCGAGATTTCACTCATGAAGTTTGTTTCATTTATGTTATCTTGAATTTCTGGGTGTAGCGAAGCGACCCGTTAATTTGGTTCAACGTTAGGAACAATGATCTAGTTGGATTCTTGGAAGCATATTGTAACAAGTTGTGGGTTGATTGATTTTTATTTTTTATTTTTCCTGTTGATTTTCGACCCGAAGCCAGTTCGATATTTTTGTTTCAACTTTGCAGGTGCACTTGAAATTTAGCTATGTCTAGCACTGCAATTGATGCCCCTCCCAAGGGTGGCTTTAATTTTGATCTCTGCAGAAGAAATGATATGCTTGCAAAGAAAGGTCTTAAATCTCCGTCTTACCTTAAGACTGGAACTACCATTGTGGGTTTAATCTTCAAGGTAATCGGCTACTCTTGTAACATAGATCAATCTTATTATTTTTCAGTTGTTTTTTGGAGCCAAATGTTGTTCTTCCGGACATTATCTTTATCGAGAAATCTTTTATTAGTCTCCCAATATCTCCTAATGCATATACATCAAAGTGTAGCAGATATTCTTTGTATGAAGAAATTTTTAAATGGGGAAACGTCTTAGTGGTACTAAAATTGCTATCTTCTGGTTGTGTTGTCTGAAGCATTTAAGCATTCACTTTGTTGATAATGTTCCCATCATTTTTTAAGAAGATGACTGAATTGAGTAGTCTGGTCCAGTTACTTAGCAAATGTAATGCGACTACATGTTTTCTTCTTTTCAATTATGTTAGAATACACCGAAGTTTGTAAATTCGAATAAATGTTTTGTTTAATCTTCCTGAGTTGCTTCAGGATGGTGTTATTCTTGGGGCAGATACACGTGCTACTGAAGGCCCTATTGTTGCTGACAAGAACTGTGAGAAAATTCACTATATGGCACCAAACATATATTGTTGTGGAGCAGGAACGGCTGCTGATACAGAGGCAGTAACAGGTAGTTGGTGGTATCTTGCTTCTGCTAGTTAGTTTTGTCAATATTGTTCCTCGAACATAACGAATTCTACTATTCTTGCATTTTTTAAGACATGGTTAGCTCTCAATTGCAATTGCATCGTTACCACACCGGTCGAGAATCAAGGGTTGTTACCGCTCTGACCCTTCTCAAGAAACACCTTTTTGGGTATAGCCTTTGTTTTGTCTACTTGGATTTTTTCCATATCTCTCATCTATTTGTAGCATGAATTTTAAGTTTTCCCATCCTTGTGTTCTCCAGTTATCGAGGCTACGTTTCAGCCGCTTTGGTGCTTGGTGGAGTCGATGTTACTGGACCTCATTTACATACTGTGAGTTCTGTTCTGGAAAACAAACGATTTTATGTTGCGCAACTTTCCATCTTTTAATGCACTTCATCTGCAGATTTATCCTCACGGATCCACCGACACATTGCCATATGCTACAATGGGATCAGGTTCTCTAGCTGCAATGTCTGTTTTTGAATCAAAGTACAAAGAAGGCCTGACTGTAAGTTCATGTGCTTATATAGATACAGCTAAATTTGAACAACTTGGTGTATCTTACCATGGTGATTGGTGAGCTTTTATTTCCTTGTTGTAGAGGGATGAAGGGATTCGGCTGGTAACCGAGGCGATATGTTCTGGGATATTTAACGATTTGGGGAGTGGAAGTAACGTTGATGTTTGTGTTATTACCAAGGTTCGTGTTCTTAATGTGCCTCGATTTCTGTGAAGATAATAAAGGAAAATATGCATCTAAAAAGTATATCGATGACTCGCAGGGCCAAAAGGATTATATGAGAAACCACCTGTTGCCGAATCCTCGTACGTATGTCAGTTCAAAAGGCTATTCCTTCCCCAAAAAAACGGGTTAGTCATCTGTTTACTCATAGCTTTCATGTTTTGTTTCTCTTTCCACATCCCTTATGCCCCCATTGCTCGACCGATGACTCGTGCTTTCTTGAACTACAGAGGTTCTGCTGACAAAGATTACGCCATTGAAGGAAAAAGTCGAGGTAATCGAAGGAGGCGATGCTATGGAGGAGTGAGAACGACGAAAGCACAGGTTCACGATTGTTGGGAAATTTCAAAGCTTTTTTTTCTCTCTTTTCTCAAGTGGATATTACTAGAAAATTCAGTTTGGCCTTGAGTTCATGCTGTGAATGACTTGATTTAAACTTGTAGAGCATTTTGGATTGGAAAAATCGGGTTGGTTGAGTCGGTAATCAATCATAGTTTAAATTTCATTTTAATTCTTAAATTTGTAGAGCATTTTTGTCACGAAACTTTTAAGATAGTATTCTATTTTAATACCTCAAAATATTAAAATACAATTACTTATCCATCTTAAACAACAAATGTAAAACCCTGAGAGGATAAATTTACCTTATTTTTCATTGATAAAGTAACTTGCCGAAAAGTGCACAAAAATATCATTACATTACATTACATAACATATTTTTCTATGTGCAAAGACAATGGATAAATAAATTTAAGAAAGAAAAAAATGAATTCCAGTGGCCAAATTTCCTTTTCAACACCTCCTTCCTCCTCTGACCATGGCTACTGGAACCAAGAAGACTCAAACCATCAAACTTTGATAAAAGCATCATTCTGTAACAAAAGGTATGAATAGAATTGTTTGCCTACATTTTCACATCTATAGGGCCAAGCAATTGTTCGATATCGAGGCATTATGCCTGTGTATCATATCACGAACTTGCATGATGATTGTTTCGACGAGTATGACTCGTTGAGATTTGATCAGTAGAGCTTTAACCGTGTGTGGATTGCACTCCGGCAGAACGGGCATATTTGAAGATCCTGTCCGCATTCGCCACAAGTCTGCAATTGACGAGCACATTTGTTAGGGTAAAGAACTCAAATTTTAGTAATACTTATAAACTTGAAGCACAGAAGATTACCTGATGTCCACAACCAAATGCCAAGTCCTTTGGGTTACTAAGGCAAATGCCGCATAACTGTGAGCAGAAAAACTAGCGGTTGGTATTGAGATAAGAACTCTTAAAGTAACAATGAAAATAGATATGGTAACGTTCTTAAATCAAAATCTTAGTGGTATGGAGCCACCCTGAGATAATGACCAACAATACAAGAATCGGTAGAACTATGCTTATGTTTATATAAGCAGCTCAAGTCCACCGCTAGCTAGCAGATAATGCCCTCTTTGAGTTTTCCCTTCCGAGCTCCCTCAAAGCTTTTAAAATGTGTCTGCTAGGGAGAGGTTTCCACACTCTTATAAAAAATGTTTCATTTCTCTCTCCAACCGTGGGATCTCACAGTTTACATAAAATAAAATGTTTTTAAGCTTTTAAGAATCGTTCTAAAAATCATCCAAGACTCACTAGGACAAATAAAACTAGTTGCAACACTCAGAGTTAGAGAGCGGTAGTCAAACAAGTCCACATCACAGCACACAAAAATTACCTTGTCATCGTAGGATGAAAGGTCGATCGAACGAACAGTTTCGATTGAATTATTATCCCCAGGATATGGAGGCACGCTGGGCAGAAAATTATAGGATTGAGGAGGTCTTGGTCTGCTGAAAGATGCTGCAACAGGTGGAGGAAGTGGAATCCTCTTTGGAGCATTGCCTTTCCGAGTCCTGGGATAAGAACGAATAAAATGATTGTGACAATAAAGATGATGATTCCCTTTCGAAAAAATTTCCTACTAAAATAACATATGGAATAAACGCTTCTTACCCTAGTAGATTAAGCTCCAAGGTGGCTTTATATTGAGAAGGAATCTCCATCAGAGCTGCAAGTGCAAATTCTGTCTCCTTCCGGGACTGGGGAACATTCTTTGACATGATTGCAGTAAAATTCACAAACTAAAGGGAGATGGGAACCAAAAAGAAAAAGGGTCTCTTAAATTTGCAGTTATATAAGATAAGCAAAGCAAGCAGATTTTAGATAACAAAAGGCAAGTAAGGGCATGCCTCTGCTTACCTGAAAATTATCGAAGGCACGGGCGGGGATATTATCGTCGAATTCTTTCATTGTATCCCACGGTCCATCCCCGACACCAACTAAAACGATTGAAAGGGGGAAATTGCTGAAATGAAAGCATATAAAATTATGAGAGTCCGTACAGAATGTTAAATTTAATAAGGGTATTTAAATCTGATACCCACCTTGCTGCAACAATGGCATCAACTGTTTTCTGTTCTTGTGGACTTAGCCTCCCATGCTCAGTGTCCACACTTCTAGTCACCTGAGATATTTCTCATTTCAGAAAAAGATAAAGGAACAGAAGAACAGATATCTCGCTATTCTCGCACGTGAATTCTCAATCAAATTTCAAAAAAAAAAAAAAAAAAAA
>NW_019272023.1:3408223-3466105 GCF_002738345.1 Cucurbita maxima | reverse complement strand
CGCACGTGAATTCTCAATCAAATTAAAAAAAAAAAAAAAAAAAAAGTCGGTTAAAACACCATTTTGGTCCCTTCGGAATAAGGACTAGTTTTAAGAACAGGAAAGTATAGAGGCAAAATTTAAAGTACAAGGATTAAAAGAATGTTTAAACCTTTATTCTCTCATTCATGAGAAACATTTTAAGAAAATTCAGCTTGTTCTAAAACAGAAAAAAGAAAAAAGAAACAGATTCCACCAATTTTTTTCCATTGAACTGTATTAGTACCTGCCCATCAGCAATTATCAACAGAACGTGATACTGGCCACCACTCTGCTCCACAATTGTCGTTGCCATCTCAATAACAGGTGCAAATGACGTTGGTCCTGTTATAGAATAACAAATGACCTCGTAAGAACCATTACATGTATGTGAGAAATAATTTGATAAAATATAAAGTATGAAGAAGTAAATGTATTCTGGAACCTGCAAGACGTAGATGGGGAACGATTTCCCTATAACGATTCAACACGTCCTCAAATCCATTACAAAATCTCCCTTCTGGATAGAAACTAAAGACATCTTGATCGTGTGTAGATGCTGCAAATTACACAAGACATTTGTAATAGGAGGAGGCTTGGAAATTTGAAACAGAAGAATACAGCCTACGGAGGACAATTTAAGTAATTACCATCTCCAAATCCAAGACACGGAATCAAATTATCGTCATCAAAAGCAGACATCGTTTTCCCGACAATGGATATGGCTTGTTCATAAGGATTGGGACCATTACTGATGTCATGAAGGCTTCGTTTGTTAAATGATCTTGCACCTGTCCATTCATTGCTCTTTGTGAAATCAATTCCAATAATGAGATTGGACGACTCGAGCCCAGCACGAGCAAGAGCTCCTGTTACCTGTAGAAAACAAATTTCACCTTATTATATAGTTTGCAGAATGTAAATATGAAAATGCATACGACCAAGTTCTTATATTTTATCCTTAATACAGTTGCATCAATCGAAGAACATATCCTTCTAAAAACAAAACATGACGAAAACCGACTGTAAACAATGGCTATCAACCAATTAATATTCTGTTCTTCCAACCACAGAAGGCTGAACCCAAGCGAAGCTGTTTCTTTCTTAGAAAATCAAGGTTATAGATGCATGCATGAAACTGGAAATAACATTCGTAAGCAAGAAATAATTTGTTTTCATTCCCTCTCCACAAAATTTAAGGTTAAATCGAAAGTTTTAGTCCCTAAATTTTCATGTTTGTGTTAGATAGATCCTTCAACTTTAAAATTGAAAGCTCAAGGGCTTATTAACACAAAACCGAAAGTTTAGAAATTTATTAGGCACACAGGTACGTATTAAAAACATTTGAAAATTCAAAGGCCTGATCAAACTTGTAAATTAACAAAGTTTAATATTGGAAAACAATTTCCCATTAGGAACATTCCATTCTATCTTACCTCCTCGAAGGACTTGTAATCATCAGCAATTCTCGAGTATCGTCTGTCGAACTTCTTTCTATTATCAGCAGCAGCACCACCATGGTAGTTTTCAGGAGGAGGGTAATACTGCGGTGAGGAAAATGATTGCTGTGGCACATAACTCTGACTTTGCTGACCATATGGGGGTCGAGCATATGTTTCCTGAGCATAAGGGGTTTGAGTATATGGGGATTGAGCATATGCATCACTCCATGACGACGATGAAACGGACCGAACCGATGGTTCCTCCCTTGAATTTGCAGCCCCCATCAATTTCAGACTCTATCAAATTCTTCCAAATCTTAAGAACCTCTTCTTGTCTAATGAACAAAGAAAGACGATGAAATCAGATTCTTCCAAATCTTAAGAACCTCTTCTTGTCTAATGAACAAAGAAAGACAATGAAATCAGATTCTCTTCCAAATCTTAAGAACCTCTTCTTGTCTAATGAACAAAGAACAACGATGAAATCAGCCAAAATTAATCAAAATCCTCAGCTACAAGGCAGATACCAGTATATCCAAAAGGGTTTAATCCAAGTCCAACTGGCCAAAGAGAAATTATTCTCTCTCACAAATGAAGTTTTAAAGAAGATTTCAAGCTTTTATTGAAATCAAAATACGTAGCTATGTAATTCCATTACGCCACGCCTCTTCACCGACTTAAGGAAAAGAAAAACAGAAAAAACGAGGTATGAAAACCAGAAACGTTCAAACACAAGAGCCTGCCGCCGCCTGTCAAAAATGGAAAAAGAAAAGGCCAAAGAACGGAAATGAATTACGAATATGCGAAGTGATTAACATGCAATTAAACTACACGATTTGATTTGACAAACTCCCTTAAATCTTTTCAACTTCAACGTTCAAAACATTCAACCATTAACAACTTCCAATCCTCAGCGCCAAAAGAAAATAAGTTGAAAATTTCAAACTCACGAGTCACACAACCCAAAGCCAATCAGTTCAAATCTACAGAATCATGAAACCATCAAACGCCATTAAAAAGACCAGCAATCCTAGACAAATTCATCATCAGATTCTTCACCCTATTTCCTAGAACGCAATGAAAAAGTAAAAAAGAATCTCGAAAAGAAACGAAAACGAAATCCGTACCATCGTCTCGGTTTCTCAAATTGCTTCCCCTATCCGCGATTGATGGGAAAATCCACTTCACTTCAAAGCAGGAACGCACAACGAAGATACTAAAATCAAATCCTTCTGCAAGAAAAGAGAAAAAGAGAAATGGAAAGTGGAACGGATTTTTGACTTCCAGTTCCAACGGGAATCTTGAATTTGTTAATCTGGTAAAACGATTCCTTGATTAGGCATTTAAGCGGAGTTTCGTAACAAAGCAATGTCGAATCATTGCTTGAAATTAGTGGGATTCGAAGACTTTGGCGAACGAAAAAGAAAAACAATCATGGAATTCAATCAGTTCGCCATTGAACAAACGACGGGGTTTTCCCGGTTGTTCTTTCTAATAAAAAAAAAAAAGAAAATAGAATCTTCATTATTAGTCACTTTCATGTCAATTATAAACGTAACCGCACGTCTCTTATTAAATAAATAAACACAATGTCAGGTCTTATCAAATATTTTATGATCAGATATTATTTTTATTTTTTTAAAAATATTTTATTACTTTAAATCTTTAATAACTATTTCAAAACTAAAATTCTCCCTCCTTTCAAATGCCAATTTTTCCCCAAAATTCTAATAAATTTTGTTTGGAAATAAATAAATAAAATTTAAGGATTTTTTTTATAATTAAAATTTTTATTTCATTATGAATTTAGAAGGGTAAGCACACTATCATTATCTGAATTTCCATCGTCTTTTCTTGCTTTTTTTTTATTTTTATTATTATTATTATTGATATTGGTTCACCGCTAATAAATATTGTCATCTTTAGACTTTCTCTTTCGGGCTTCTCTTCATTGCTTTAAAAGCTAATAAAAGGTTTCCACGCCTTTACAAAAGGGTGTTTCCTTCTCCTCCCGAACCCATGTGAGATATAACAAAAATAGTTTTTATTTGGTCTTTTAATTTCATGTGCATTTAAATTTTGAGTTTGAATTTATATTTAGTTAAAAAAATTTAATATTGACAGAAAATTAACTAAAATAAATTTAATTACAAAGAATTAAAATTGCATTAGTAGTAATAATGTAAATTTTGTAACTAGGCCAATAATGCATTAAATCCAGCTGGGCATAGAGTTGTCTGACACGTGGAAATGGATATGTTATACTTTGCCAACGAAGCAAGAGGTTGCGTGGATTGCTTCCCATACTTCACAGACAAGCAAAATCCCATCCCCAAGTTTGTTTGTTTTTTTTTTTTTTAATTTCATTATCTTATAATATAAAGTATCATTTTCAAAATTATTATTTAAAAAAGTTAATATTAGGTCTTAATTATTGAAAAATTACTATTTGACTTGTCTACTTGCTATTATAAACCGAGTCATTATCACCCTTAATTTACTAAGAATTCGAGTTGGGATTGCTTCGTAAGATATACGATTTTACGAGCTAGATCATCTCTAAAGAGTCTATTGTCGACTATACTTAAGGGTTAAGACGTTCGGGACCAAATAGACATCAACCTCAAATTTCTTGAATCATTATGTTCTTTCCAAATAATAAGTATTATCATTAGGGTTACACACGGGTTTGTTAGCTTAGTGACTCGAACAACCCAAATAGAGTTCACAACTCAACTCAACCCTTAGTTGGATCGGATTGTTAGGTTATTTTTTTTTATTATTATCTTAAAAAATAACATTTACATGTCAAATATCACTAATTGTATCGTAACAACTTAAATATTCTTTTTTTTTTTTTAAGAGTACGGTAGGGTTGGGTTGGATTATAAACCTATTTTTAGGTTGATTAGGTTAACCCGACCAAAAAAACTATAATCCTACATACCAAATTTATTTTTTTCAGCTTTTTAAAAATTCGACCGAACTCGAACCGGAAAAAAGAAAAAAAAAATATAACCCAATTCAACCTTTATGGTTTAGATTGGTAGTCTCGATTAGTCGAATTATCAGGTCATATAAACTCTTCTCATCATTATTTATTTTAGTATAAAAGCAAGCATAACATTATATATGAACTCATTAAAGTATCAAAACCTAATAGATAATATGAATATTATTCACATTTATTGTATATCATGTTAGCCTTAGTTAAAAATGATACATGTCATTTTAGTCCTTCCTTTTATTAAAACTATTTTTAAAATATAAGGGTATTTTTGAGATTTTCGCATAAGTTAAAGAATTTTTTTTTTTTTTTTTTTTTTTTTTTTTTTTTGGAAAAGCCATTCATTTGACCAAAACTTATTTTTCAAAGATTAATTATAAAAGAAAAAAAAAGTATTCTTCTTATATTAGTTTAACTATTTAATATACTTTTTGTTATTAGTTTAAGTAAATTATACTTATTTATTATTTTTATCGGTTAATTTTTTAAATTATTAAGTACCCATTTTGGTTTGTGGTTACTTTAATTTATTCCCTTACCATAAATTAAATTTAAAATTGGTAAAACAAACCCAAAATTTTGTTATTAAATATTAATTATTTAAAATTTCAAACATTAAAGTTTTAGATATTTTCCGCTCAGCCATTATTTAATAATGTATTCTTTTCCCTTTGAGTCAGGAAGTTCAAATCCTCAATACTTCCTCTACTATTTAACAACTTCGGGCCAATTACTGCGAACCTCCAGGATAAGGGAGTAGGCACTATTAACTAAGTCAAGCCTACTACTATTTAACAACTTCGAGGCAATTAAGCACGAGCCTCCCGGACAAGGGAGCGGGCACTATTAACCAAGTCAAGCCTACTACTATTCAACAACTTCGGGCCAATTAAGCACAAGCTCCCGGACAAGGGAGAGGGCACTTTTAACCAAGTCAAGGCTACTACTATTTAACAATCTAATTAAGCACGAGCCTCCAAGGTAAAGGAGCGGGCACTATTAACCAAGTCAAGTCTAGTTCTCGCCGATAGGCGAGGGTAGCTTGCTTCCAAACCTTGCCAGCTATACTAAATAGTTGTGGCCACGGCCACGAACCTTAAGCACTTGTACAATGCTCAAATGACTATCTTAATGGGTTAAGACATAAGACATATATATCCCCAATCCAAAAAGATTGAAAGTTTTCATGATGGGTCATGGAAATGTTTTCAGATTCTAAATTTACCACCGAACACAAATAATAACTAATAACGTAGAAAATTCCTAATGTTCAAGTTCTTGTTTTTCCAATCTGTGTGAAAACTTACCTGAATAGAGGGATTATACGACTCTTTCTTATGTGCTATAGTTTTCTTCAAGTCCTAACAACATCGACAAAGATTTTCTAACATAAAGTGATACATTAAGAACAAATTTGAAGGTTTTAAAAGAACAGGATCACAAGTGAGAAATGTAATAAATATTATGAACCAATCTATATATCCATGTCTACAAAAGAAGGGAAAAGAGAGAAAAACAGAAGCCTGCTCAATGAAGATTCAAATTGGCTATATATAAGCTAGCTAAAGCTAAGAACATTAAGGAGGACGATAAAAATGCATGGTGATTAGATAAACATAAAGTTAAGCTGGAAAAATTGGCACCTAGAGCGATGAAGCATACCGAAAATGGCGAGGCATCCGTGCACGCCTAAGCAAGCAAGATATAGTTGGATTATTGAGGAATACCTGAAGAAATGTGCCTCACTTGGAGTTTTTCTTACTCTTCTTCTTTCTTGAAGCAAAGCTGCTGGGTCCAATCTCTATGGACATTCTTTTGGTCCTGTGATCATAAACGTATTCGGTAAGTAAACGACGATCACTGTGAAACTTGACATAATTTGGAACAGAATGGGAAAAAAAACGACTTATGTATTAGCTATAGGTTTCTTTAACGTACCGGTTAGACAATTCAACTGCCTCATTTTCACCATGTTTATCTTCATCTGACTTGTTTTCACCATGTTTATCTTCATCTGACTTGTTTTCACCATGTTTATCTTTATCCTCATCGTCTAAAGAGAAAAGAAAATCAAATTTTAGTACAGTAAAATTGTAAGTAGCCATAAACAGAATGTCAGGAAACATTTTCTCCATTTATCAGAAGCAGCATACGATTACCCAAGAAAGAACAATATATAAGAAAACTAAAATACTGAACTTGAAGAGATTGGACTAGAGAACCAAACCAATCCAAACTAATATCAATTGCATTCGAAGTTAATGTTAGTTTCACTTTCAGTTGATTTAGATGACTGCAGTTTCATCTTACATCCCTACCTAATCTTGGGCAGCAAAGGCCAAGATTCAACCCTATATGTTACCATGCTCTATCTTTGGTGGGAAGAGGATCTTCCAGTTAACTAAAGGGAACGTGTAACGACCCGCCTTTCGAGATTTTGAGTCGCGGACCATTATTTATTGACATGAAATATTTGAAAATATGTATGTAATTTAAAACTTTTAAACGTGCATGCACATAAAGAAAATTTAATACAACATCGTTCAAAAATACATTTCAAACGTTGTTATATGCAAATTCCACTAAATGCAAGTGTCCGTTGTAAAGTCCAAGGCACAAGCCCCCAACAACCTCATGCCCGTTTATCTGCTTTCATTGCAAATATTATCTTGGGTACGCTTTAGGACTTGGTGCCCTTGAATTTGAAACTGTCTCCTGATGGCGACTGAAAAAGTAACTCTCCTACATGACAATCAATGTAGACATAGCTCTCTGCGAGCAAGTCCATCCCCAGAATAACATCAAAGTCAGTCATGTCGATGATTATCAACGTCACCTCAAACTAGCATCCTGCCAGAATTATTTTTCTCTCATTTTTCTCTCACTGATTCTCTCCTCAGCCAGCATTATCGTGTCAGCTTGAGTAGAAACTGTTAGACTATACTCTAAAGACTCTATCCCAACTAGTACTTGTCTAACAAAAGTAGTGGATAGAAAAGAATGCATTGATCCAGAATCAAACAAGGCAAATACATAATAGCCAAGTACTTGTCACCACGTTTCCTGCATTTGTGGTTCAGCGAGTTGTGGTGGCGTGAACCATGCCTCAAGCCTGTACTTGCCCGCCTCGGTTCCCCTGGTTCAACCTTGAAGGTCGGTCGGTATCTGCCCTTCCCTTATGGGGGCATTCAACTACCCGATGCCCGCTCTTTCCACAGTTGAAACAAGCCCCTGTCCCAGCCAAGCACTCCCCACCGTGGTCTTTGTCACACGGCCTACATTTTGGTCTCCCAACGGTTGGAGGCGATTGTCGGTCGAATTGTCTTCTCGGCCCTTGCTGCTGGTCAAACTGTCTCTGTGGGTTTTGTCACTGGTCAAACTGCCTCCTAGGAGATTGTTGCTGAGACCTGGAGGAGTTTATGTTAAACTTCCTCTTATTAATGGAGCCTTGCTGATTTGTTGGGCCCCCTGGTGTTTCGACAGTTGGCATTGTCGATGACAGTAGCGACCCTGACAGCTTCGGCATAATCCAGTGATGCATGGGCCGACACATGTCCCTGAAGGTCCCAATTTAGGCCATTGATGAATCTCTCAGTCTTGGCCTCATCAGTGCGCACAATGTGGGGCAAAATGGGACAATCGAGTGAATTCGTGCTCATACTCCTCTACTGTCCTTTCCCCTTGCTTTAACGGTATAAATTCTTCCTCTATCTAAAATCTAACAATCCTGGGGTAGTACTTTCGGAAGAAGGCCTCTCGAAATTGTTCCCATGTCACCTACTTGCCCTTATTCTCAAAGGAGCAGAGAACTGACTCCCACCAAAAATGGGCTTGGACCTTTTGGGTGTCGGAGCAGTTCATGTACTTGAAGAGTAACTCGATGGCCACCAACCAAGCCTCTGCTGCCTTTATGTCCAGGGTTCGCCCATCGAACAACGAGGGATCATACTTCTTGAAATCCTTCAGGTAGCGAGACTCTTCTAACGTAAACTGATCCCAATGCCCATGCCCTGATCGGCTTGCTAGCACTGCGTCTACAATGTTTGTTACTTGACTAGTCATGGTGGTCTGTAACAAGTTCTGCAGCTCTTCTACAGACATCGTCACCATGGTGCGTGATGGGGGTGTCGCTGTGTCTGGCATAAGGACTTGGGTTGTCTCTATCTCAGGCGTCTCTTGAGAAGGAACATCGGTAGCATGTGTTCTGCCACCACCCGTACGACGATTGCAAATACCGCCTCTAGCTTTGGGTGCCATTTTTGTCAAATCACAAATCTTAGATTAAGATTTATTCCCCACATTTCTCAACACCTCATCATGCGTTACATAAACTTCAAACTTAGCATTGTATCAGTCAGCCAATTCAGCTCACTAAAAGATCTAAACTACTCATGTTAGCTTTGCTTACCTGACCACGGCATGACGTAGTTGAGCTGGGCTATGGAGAACTCTAAGACTCTCTATCTAGATAGTCTATAGAACCTATCAACCTAAAACTCTGATACCAAACTGTAACAACCCGCCTTTCGAACCCCCTCCACGAACTCGGCCACTACCTTAAATCGACCCTCGTCCCTCTCTACTTCAAAATGGCCTCGAAACCACGCGGATCAGCCCTGTCTTTTGCCGACTGACCCGTTTGTATTTGCCGGTGGCGAGCAGCGAGCAGAGCTGCATCAGACGCATTTCCTTTCTTTCTTTCTTCCTTTCTTTCTTTCTTTCTTTCTTTCTTTCTTTCTTTCTTTCTTTCTTTCTTTCTTTCTTTCTTTCTTTCTTTTTTGACCTATGGGTATAACAGAACGACACAATTCTTCTCAACCAACAGAGAAATCATGCAATTGAAAATCATCCTTTCCAAAGTGGCGGCCAATGCAGAAGAGGAAGTAGACTAAGGACAAACTCACTTCCAAGCTGAAAAAATTGGACAGGAGAGCACACCTCCCTATAACAAGAAACAACAAATAGTGGAGAAATAGCCCAAGCTTTCCAACAGCTAGAAATATATGATACGACTTGGGAGCAACCATGCTTTAAGAGAATTACAGGGGTCCCTTAATGCTTTATCAGGATCGTAAGCTGGAACGTCAATAGCAAAATGCTATGGAGCATCATCAAAGGTACTACCAAGCCAGCCCAGTCACAGTTGCCTTGGAAGCAACCAAAGTCTCATCATGTAATAGACAGTTAATAAAATCTCTTAAGAGTCCAAAAGGATTGGTTAGTGCTCTCTAAACTCTTGAAGAACCATTGGTGGTATCATTATTATGTGGATGCTTCGCATTCTATTTTCCTTTTTCCTTTTTCCTTTTCTGACAAGAAAGGATACGCTTCCTTTGATAAAATGAAAAATTACCAGTGAGATACAAAAAACTTCACCAAACTGTACATAAGACTAACACATTCACTACCCAAAGTAAGTGATAGAAATAAAAACATAGCTTTCCATCCATATAAGGAGGAAGAAATCTTTAAAATCACCAAAGAACTCCACCAATACCCAATAAATTTAAGCATTGACAACCCACAGGTAACTTGAACAAATTTTTAAATGGTTGAATCACAGAGCTATATCAGATCCTCTGTCAATTATTCTTTGACTTCCTTTCTAAACACCATGTTCCTGCCTTTTAAATGCATGGGAGATACCCAAACAGCCAAAGACAAGCAACCCAAACCCAAACCAAATCCCACGAGCCAAAAATCAAACCCAAGAAAGAACTCCCAAGATCCCTCTAACACAACCATTTACACCAACCTAACTCCCTGCCTTACTTAGAAAGTAGTGACAGAGTAGTCACAAAGTTTTAAACCATTCTAATGTACATTAGGCTCACACTTGATGTCATGCTACCCAACTCATTCTAGATTTTGCATTCAATGACCTACTACATTTCTCCCTAGCACCCTTGTGATTTAAATGAAATGCAAACGTAAATATAATGTCAAGTTTGAAAATTAGACAAACCTACCTTTAGCATTGATTTTATCACTTTCATGCTCTGAATCTGATTCAGAACCCCATCTGTCTCCTCCATTGTCGTTATCCCAGCGTTGCCCTGCTGGAGGCATCCAGAAGACATCCTCTGCATCACTACCCCCATTCGATTCACGAGCTTCAGAAATAATCTTCTCTAGTTCCTTCTTATTCTTCTTTGAATTTTCTGTACTATGTTTCAAAGCCTTAGCGGCCTTCTTCTTGCCTTTCTGCTCTCCTGATTTAGCCATTGAATCTTTCTCAAACTCCTTTTGCTCTACAATGAAAATACAAACTTGCTAAGACCACATAATCGATAAGATAAAGGATTAACATAAACAATCCATGTAGACTGAGAAGTACAAACCTAATTTGTTGAGGAAACGTTTGCCGTTAATGTGCTTCCATATATGTTCCTCTGTTTTGTTGATAGTATCACCAGTCAATTTGCATTTCAGCTTCGAACTGCAAAAAAAAAGCCAATTTCCAACTTAACGTGAAATAACTGCAAGTGCAAGAGAAAGAGCAAAAATCATCCGAAAATAACCAAATAACTACAACTTAGATACCAAGAAACGACAAATTCATACTCAAAAAGACCCAAGTCACCAACTTAAAACATTAATCGAGCTCAAATAACAGCGCTCATTACAAGACAATAGCAACCAAATAAATACTACTCTATGCGACTTCAATTTCATCCTAGCATTTTCAATCATCAGGCTGCAATCCATCAAATAGAAGCTCTATTTCAATATAATTTCTATGAATTTCCACAGTATCCAAGAAATCAAACAGGATCACTGAGCTAAAGCTTCCATATATTTCATCTACATGTATGATGACGAATTGTATGTGCATCTAAAAAGGAAGTTTAGATTACCGGGAGAGAGGATCAAGCTCGAACATATTGAGAGGAGCTTTTCGATGGGACAAAGCGAAATCGATGAGGCCAAGACGGCAGCGCTTGGTACGAGAGTAGGAGTCCTTATCCTTGGCGAGGACCTCGTGGCCAGTCTCGACGCACCGGAAGCGGCCATTGTCGAGCTCTGCGAAGGTCGGTTTCCCCAGAAGGTCAGCCCCTTCCACCTTCGGCGCCGCCCTCTCCTCGCCAGTTCTCGTCGCCATTGATAGAGGTTTGATTTTGTCGTACGGTTATGGAGAAAAATCTTGTGGGTCGGGGTTTTGCTCAATTAGGGCGGTTTAGAAAACTATGTTATTTTTCCTGAATTATTTTCTTGGAATATTAATTTAGTTAAATGATAATTTAATTAATTAACTTTTTTTTTTTTTCATTTATTTAGTTTGAATGTCTAATAGTTTCATGTAATCTTAATATATTTTAAATTATATATATATATATATATTTAAACACAAAATTTGAGAGTTTACATTATTTATTAGACAATTTTAAAATTTTAAAATTTACTTGACACAAAAATTTTAAAAAATATTAATTTTTAAAACGCACATTTTTCAAAGTACTTATGGCTGCATGATAGATGTCTCAATCTTGCTTGTTCGAATCGGTTGACAAGGACGTCAACTAATTGAGTGGGGGAGGATGTCACGGTTATGCTTGTCCAAGCCATGTTGTCTATGGTTGCGTGTCTGTTCCAAACCCCTTTTTCATGACTTCATCTTAGATAGGTCTTTACTATTTCATATCGGGTCAATACGGGGGTGTATGACCGTTCACCAGAATCGCGTCTACACCCGCTTGGGCAAAAATGCCCCAAAATGTACTATAGGAATAAGTTGACATAAACATTTTTTTAACTTATTTAAACATTAAGTACGTTGAATGAACTACAATAATAATAATAATAATAATTTTCATAAATTTCGGTGTCAGCCTCACGATTCTAAAACGCGTCTACGCGGGAGAGGTTTCTATACTCCTATAAAGAATGTTTCGTTATCCTCTCCAACTGATGTGAAATCTCATAAAAATAATTGAACAAAAGACATGTCGAACTACTCTTGAGAATCAATAGAAAATCATTTTATAGCCCACCTAAATATATAACTAGATAGTTAAGGTGTCTCTACTTCCTCATAAGGTCGTGAGTTCGAGTCTTATAAAATTATTATTGTATACCTAAACAGTGACCTCTCAATCTTCGACTTTCAATAAAAAAAAAAATACCCAGAAGCTCGACTTACACAGAAGAGACCCGAGAACCCTAATACAAATTTGTGCCTTGTTTAGGTTCTCGAGCTGATCCAATCCATATATCATCGAGTGCTTTTCGAGACAAGCACTAAGGGCACTAATTTTAACCCACTATTTTGAAGACCTAAACTATCCACTTAGAAAGCATGGGATGCACTCGTCCCACTATTTGAAAATGAGCACTTACTTTGTCTCCCAATGTGACACATTTATAGGAGCATACTTACTATATAAATGTCACATTTATAATCATTAAACCAAGTTCCCCATGGTGGAGCTAATAATATATATATATATATATATATATATATATATATATATGTATATGTATGTATATATATATATACGCGCGTGCGCGCACTATTATTTTTTATTAGAGGTTTAAATTTTTCTTACTTTAAATTTTGCAACGAAAAAAAAAACAACAATAAATAAATAAATTAGAGGTAATGATCTAATTTTAAAATAAATAAAAAAAAGCCGTTTTATTTACTATTTTTTATTACAAAATGTTCCAATTTAGGGTTTAATATTTTTATGGATTATTTTAATATGTATATATTTATGAGATTTATATAAAAAAAAACTTCAATATTAAATACAAAATACAAAATTGAAATCATTACGTGTTGTTAATTAGAAATCTATTAGAGCTAAAATATTAAAAAAAAAATTATTCTTTTTTTTAATTTAAAGACCTATAAGTAAATACGTGAAAGATTAAGGACTAATCTCGCAAAATATACTTTTGGTGGAAAGCTTTAACTAAATACATTTAATGGCATAGATTTTTTAGCTGTTGCCCTTTTCAAAATTCAAGCCGAGAATCATGGTGACAATGTTTATTTTATTTTTGTTATTAAAAAAATGTTTATAAATTAAAATAAAATTGAAGCATGAAAAAATGCACCAAATAAACAATTCGATTGAACCGGCAAAGAAAAAGGATATCGGCTCTGTTTTTCCTTCTTCTTCATCTTCTTCTTCTTCTTGGATTTTGAGTTCCTTCAATGACGATGAAGATTCCAATGGCTTTTTTTACAGTAGCTTCCATTCTGATTTCAATGGCGGATTCAAGAGCTTGCGGTTTTCCGGCGATTTACAATTTCGGCGATTCCAATTCCGATACCGGCGGAATCTCCGCCGCGTTTTACCCTACCATTTTGCCCTGCGGCGAGACGTTCTTCCATAAAACCGCCGGTCGAGGCTGCGACGGCCGCCTCATCATCGATTTCCTTGGTTATATATATATATATATATATATATATTTTTTTTTAATTCGTTTTAAGACGCTAATTTATTGCTATTTTATTATTTATATTTATTTAATCCAAGTTTTATTTAAATGAACTTATTTTATTCAAATTTTTGTTTTTTTGAAATTTAATTCTTAATTTAATAATATATAATGAAAATGGACTATATAATAACGTTTAATCTTTTTAATTTTTTTTTAAATAATAAATTCTGATATCGGACGATGTTTGGGGAAGAGAATGAAATACTTTAAAGTGTGTGGAAATTTTCCCATACACGTAGAAGACAATATCTACTAGCGGTGTGTCTTGTCATTACACTTTTTAAAATAAATTATTTTTTAACTTACATTTATTATATTTTGAATTTTGCAGCAAAGCATCTAGAGTTACCTTACTTGAGTGCATACTTGAATTCAATTGGAGCGAATTTTCGACACGGTGCGAACTTTGCAACGGGTGGTTCCACAATTCGGAATCAAAACGAATCGGTGTTTGAGAATGGAGTCAGCCCATTTTCACTCGATATTCAAGTCGTCCAATTTCGTCAGTTCAAAAATCGTACTATCGATCGATATCATGAAGGTAAAGTTTCCTTATCGTCTTATTTTTATTTGTAACTATTCTTAATAATTAATAAGTTTGTACGACAGAAACAAATGACTTTATTAGAAGCACTCTTCCGGTACCAGAAGAGTTCTCCAACGCTCTTTTCACCATTGATATTGGTCAGAACGATCTCTCGGCTGGATTTCGAAAAATGACAAACTACCAATTTCAAATGGCAATTCCTAATATCATTGGAGAATTTGACGCCGCCATTGAAGTAAGTCGCTTATTTTCAAATCATTTTATGTTTAAATTCAAATAATTTATTTGTTCCTCTCCTCTTTGACAACATTAAACTAACCTATAGATTTAAGGGGAAAAAAATTATAAAATCAACATTATTTATTTAAATAGATAAAATTGATCACTTTTTTAATGTTAAATAAAAAATTTATAATTTAATTTACGGAATTTATAAATTAGAATTTATCTGAATGTTTACGAAGTTTTATTGACTATTTATGAAATTTTATTGATATAAAAATAAAATAAGAATAAATTTTAATTTTTAATTTTTAATTTTCCAATTAATAGGAGTTATATAGAGAAGGAGCAAGGGCATTTTGGGTACACAACACAGGGCCCATAGGCTGCATTCCAGTGGCGATTCGCACCACAGTCCACGGAGATCTTGACCAAAACGGCTGCGTTAAGTACCAAAACGACGCCGCTTTGGAGTTCAACAGACAGCTTAAAGAACGAGTCATTCAACTAAGAGCAAAACTCTCAGATGCTTCTCTCGTCTACGTGGATGTGTTTGCAGCTAAGCTCCAACTCATAGCCAATGCAAAGGAAGAAGGTAGTTTTTAGTTATTTATTTTAATTTTTTAATTTTGTATTTAATAAAATTTAAAATTTAAAAATCACAAAATATTTTGAAACTAAATATTCGATGTTAAATTATTATTTTAACCCTCCTACTTAATTTTCTCTCTTGTATTTTTATTTATTTATTTTTAATTTTAATAAATCGGGGCTAAGTTATTTTTTAACCGATGGCGTATAATTGTTTAAATAATTAGGGTTTATGGAGATGGGGGCAATATGTTGTGGGTATCACGAGGGCAATGATCACGTGTGGTGCGGGAACCAGAAGATCATCAATGGCAGCCAAGTGTACGCTGGATCTTGTGATGATCCTTCCAGATTTATCAGCTGGGATGGGGTCCATTATACCGAGGCTGCTAACCGTTGGATCGCCAATCAGATTATCAAAGGCTCCTTCTCCGACCCCCAAGTTCCCATCACGCATGCTTGTCGTTGATATCCTACCGTCTGATTAGGTTTCGACGGCTAAGATCGTCTTATTTACAACACGCATATTCGACGGTGTAACTTCAGGATAGTTTACTTCTCAACATATTATAACATTTTTACGTGTGGTAAGTTTAGGTTTTAACATTTACCCGTGTTTTAATTGTAATACTTTACCTAAACAATATATTGTAGGTTACTTTTGGGACGTGTTAAAAGAATTTGGTGGTAAAAACCATTCAATCAATCCAATTTAAGTTGAATTATCCAAGTTGGTTGAACAACCGCTAATATAGGGAATATTCATGGATTTATAATAAAAAAAATATATTATCTCGCCTGTTGGAAAGTCTAAAATAGAGTTACGAGAGCTTATGTTCAAAGTAGACCGAATATTTTTTATACAAATTTAATTATCTCGTCTAAAATTAATAATAAATATATATTTAAATTTTTATTAAAAGTTTAAATATATTTTTAAAGGTGTTTCTATATATATATATATATAGAAAACACAGGGAGATTTACGGTGATATGATTGTCCAGAAACGACAAGGGTTGCCCCCGTTTAATTATATTCACATGGAAACGAAACTATTCGCCTCGATTTGCCAACTTCATCACAGCCGCACGATCACGATTGCTATCGCGATCGAACGGTCCCAATTCACCCAATCATTTCCACTCGCACCGACATCGTAAAAAAAAGTTTATTCCCTCGGTACTGCTGAAGCTCTGGCCATGGCCGCGGACCTCCGAAGAAGATAATGTAGAGAGAGAGAGAGAGGCAAATGTGAAGCTCTCACTCAGTGGAAGTGATGTATAAGTGTGAAACATACTAAGCACATTGCGAAATTTGAAAAACCTTCTTCCTGAATCTCGAAAACCGCCGTCGGAAGCATTTGCGGAACGGAAATGGAGTTTCCGGCGATGGTAGTGTTTGCATTTTTGGTTTTGCAGGTTACATTTGCGTTGGCTTTACCCGATTGTGATTTTCCGGTAGTTTTCAACTTCGGCGATTCGAACTCCGACACCGGCGCCATTTCCGCTGCTTTCGAGCCCATCCGATGGCCATATGGAGATGTATTCTTCAACAAGCCATCCGGAAGGGATAGCGACGGCCGTCTGATCATCGATTTCATTGGTAAGTGACGTAACATTGCGGTTATCTCTCTTAGTTTACCGCCAGGATCGTTGATATTGATGTTAATTTCGGGTTTCTGATATTGCAGCCGAGAGATTGAGATTGCCGTATTTGAGTGCTTATCTGAATTCGCTTGGCGCTAATTTCCGGCACGGCGCCAATTTCGCCACCGGCGGATCGACTGTACGGAAGCCGAATGAAACCATTTATGAATATGGAATTAGTCCATTTTTCCTTGACATGCAGGTTACTCAGTTCGAACAGTTCAAAGCTCGCTCCAATGATCTCTACAACCAAGGTTTCAAAATCTCTTAACTTCAATCTTTAGTTCATCCTAAATTTAGGCCATGAAACTCTTCTTTTTTCACTCACTGTTTTTGTAATCAAACTCCCACCGACAATCTCCTTAACCAGTTACTAACATATCCTTATGACTGCTAATCTCCCCATTTCTATCCTACTAGCATTCCTATCAATTACATCTAGTTCAAGTTCTTGACCAATAAGCATGTTAAGCCAACATACCTGAATCTTTTCCATTTTTGTTGGATCTTATCCTTCAATTTTATCTATGAGATTCCACATTGGTTGGATTCAATTTTATCTATGAGATCCCACATTGGTTGGAGAGTAGAATTGATACGATTTAAAAACGGAGGGGAAACCAAGACAATATCTGCTAGCGGTGGGCTTTGGCTATTACAAATGGTATCAAAGCTAAACTCCGGGTGATGTGTCAGCGAGGAGGCTGAGCCCTGGAGGGGGTGGCACGAGACGGTGTGCCAGCAAAGATGCTGGCCCCTTAGGGGGTGGATTGGGGGGTCCCACATCAGTTGGAGAAGGGAACTAGTACCAGCGAGGACGCTGGGCCCCGACGAGGGGTGGATTGTGAGATCCCACATCGGTTGGAGAGGAGAACGAAACATTCTTTATAAGGGTGTGGAAATCTCTCCTTAGCAAACGCGTTACAAAATCCTTGAGGGGAAACCTGAAATGGAAAGCGGTTAGTGGTTAGTGGTGGCTTGGACTGTTACATTATCTATCTGTTCACTTTCCTGATTTTGTAGTTTGACGTTTTATTTTTTCTATACTGAAATTTTTTGTTGTTGATGATTGATTCTTAGCCAAGAACCCATCTGACAGAGAGAAACTTACAAGACCAGAGGATTTCTCCAAAGCACTCTACACTTTTGATATTGGGCAGAATGATTTAGCTATGGGGTTTAGAAAGCTGAGCATCGATCAACTTCGTGCTGCGTTGCCCGAAATCGTTAACCAGTTTGCCTCTGCAGTTCAAGTAAGCAAAAGAAAACCCACTTTCTCACAGAGCGGTTTCCTTGCCATTCTTGATATGTCTATCATCTATTGCGTTTGAATGATACCCATTTGGTCATTTGCTGTATATAATAATGGTGTTTGGGCTGTTTAGTTTGGAAACTTCTTTTATAGAGTTGTTTCAAAAACTTGTCTGATTTCATTTTTCTTTCGTTTTGATAAGAAACCGAGCTTGAAAATTGAAGCAGTGCATCAGAAAAGTCTTTTTTGGGAAGAAAGGAAGGGAGATGAGATCTAGAAAACAATTACTCAAAACATGTTTTGAACCTAATATTGACTCAGTTCGGTCGGTTCGAATTTGGTTTGTTGGTTGGTTCATGTTCTTAAAGTATAGACTAGAAGAAACAGTCGATTGGTTCAATTTGATCGATTTCTTTAGGCACTTAATGTGAGATTCCACATCGTTTGGGGAGGAGAATGAAACATTCTTTATAAGGGTGTGGAAACCTCTCCCTAGTAGACACGTGTTAAAAACCTTGAGGGACAATATCTATTAGCGGTGGGCTTGGGCTTTTACACTTAACTCGGCTTTAAAAAGGGGTTGGTGTTGTTTTCTTCCACGTGTCTGATAAGTTAGTTCGGGTTAGGTTTTGACCAATAAAAGAATCAATCTGGAGCGACCTACTTATACCGTTAATCAAAACAAGCTCAAAATGATGAAGAGAACATGGTTTTGTTTTGTTATTTCTGAAAATGTTTGTGAAATTTGATAAATTTCAGAGAATATACAAGCTTGGAGGGAGATCATTTTGGATACACAATACAGGGCCATTTGGTTGCCTCCCAGTGAACCAATTTTACACTCTAAACCCAGCCCCTGGCATCCTTGATGAGCACGGTTGTATCAAGGCTCAAAATGATGTCTCTATGGAGTTAAATAATCAGCTCAAAGCAAAATTGGAGAAGCTTAGGGCAGAGCTCCCAGATGCTGCCATTACCTATGTGGATGTCTATGCTGCCAAGTATGCTCTTATCAGCAATGGCAAAACTCAAGGTTATTCTTCCATCTCTTACTCATTATTAACATTTTCTGCTATACATTTTGTCGATGTTGAGGGAACTCTCAACAACAAAGAATTGAGAGTTTGCTGCCTTGAGTAGGCTAATCCATGGTTTTTCTCGAAAAGGGGTCCTTGCAATTTTACGAGACGGTATCTAAAATTCAATAGGATTGTGTTATCTTTTATGTTAGAACATGTCTAGACTCTTGAAAAGGGTGGAGACAAAAAGGATCAACCCGTCGTAGAGTTAACTGAATGCATTCATTTAAGAAACACGAACATGAACACGAGGGGTTAGAATATAGGAGCCACTAAAGAAATTTCCAAAGGCAATAGAGATTCTATACGAGGTAAAAGAACCATGCTCCTAGTTAACACTTATCTTCGTTCGACATCTATTTCAAATATCAAACTTTTGCAGGGTTTCCCAATCCGCTCAAGGTGTGCTGCGGGTACCACGTAAGGTATGACCATGTGTGGTGTGGGACAAAAGCACCCATAAATGGAAGCTTGGTGTTTGGAGATGCCTGTGAAAACAGAGCTCAGTATGTGAGTTGGGATGGAGTCCATTACTCTGAGGCTGCTAATCACTTTGTGGCTAATCACATTCTCAATGGTTCGTTATCAAGCCCTCCTATTCCAATCACGAAAGCCTGCCATAGGAGTTAGAACTACTATCTTTCGGTAGGCATTATTGAAGTTCCACCATTACTAATATTGAGCATGTATTTTGTAGTAGTACTTAATAAAACCTTAAACTTTTGAGTTCGGTGATGATTTGAGGCGTGTTCTCGGGTTTAGTTCTTTCAGCAAGAATCTTGGATGCTCAAATTTATTTATAAATATTTTTCAAAACAGTTTATAAACGATACTAAATTATACGTAATGATGTTAATTTAAGAGATAATCATCATTAGAGGAACAATAATTATCATGGGGTTTCTTCACCATTATCATCTCTCAAAATTAAAGACATGCATAATGTTTGGTCTACGATTTACAAGCTTATATAGTATTCACAACTATACATACACGCAGCTTACTGGCGCAGTCCTTCAGGCAAGGCTACAACTTTATGGAAGGGCACTGTTCTCTGGGGCAATGTCGACGACCCATCTTCCTCGTCGTCATCGAATTCCAACAAGTAACTGTCCAGGACAAAACACGAGGATGTATTTGTAATGCAGTATATAGATGGAATTCATGTTTTGTCTACAATGTATCATGAACACATTATTTGACATGAAAAATTGTTACGGGAAATAATCGTGGTTCTAAGGGGAGAAAATGCATTGCATTGAAAATTGGCACCAAGACACAATTGCTCGAAACTGATAGCAAACACACAACGAATGATCACACCATCCCGAGCCAACGAAATTGACTGTATAGAAAAGTGGTATAAGAGGGAGACCAAAATTGGTGGCAATAGCTTCAAAGCTCCTTTCATAAGCACGCTTGAAAGAAACATGTTTTTTTTAAAAAGTGATTTGTAGTGTGTTTTTGGGTTTTTTCTTATTTTAACGGTTCAACTGTCTCCAAGCCGGCCATAATAGAATATAGATAGGTGAAGAAATTTCTTGTAAATTCGAGTTTTCCGTGGCAATCCCCCAACAAAACTAGAAGCGTCCCTTGTTTAAAGAAAAGAAGATGGGTTATTCACATTTTATTTGATAGTAGAGGCAAATTGAAAGCTAAGCAGTGATAATTCTAAGGATTCTCGAGGGGAAAAATAGAGACGTCTCCTACGTTACTAGTAATATATGGAAGTATCGAAATAATTTCATAGAGTCATTCGATCCGAATACTACATGAAGAACATAAGCCAGATGAAGGAACAGGAAGACCAAAAAGACATAGAATATATAAGTCCCCACCTTGTACTATAGAAGTAAGCTCACCAGCAAGGAGTAGTGAGGAATGAATTCCAACGGGAAAAAGAAAGGAAAGAAGGTTCTTTTAAGCTACTGACGAACCGGCTAAGAAAGCCTTTCTCCATATGAGAAGATGTGCTCATGGCTTTTTGTTCTTTGCTCATTTCAGGAGGTGAAAGAACTTTTTATACATATCTATACATATCTAATGGCTAGGAACAAAGGAAGGCTACTGGGCTATTTCACATCGAAAGTTAAAGGAATCAGAACATGATGGTCATCAAAGAGAGGAAAATCAGAGTAGACATGGAGCGATGAATTTAAAAAAGAAAAAAGAAAGAAGAAACGAGGTAACTTACTCGTCTGTCTTCCTCTAGAAGCGTGAAGATGCCATCCATTCCAAAAGAAATTGTCAGTAAGTTGCACATAAATTATAATAAAGGTTAGAAGTTAGAGGATTGAGGTAGTTTTTTGTGCGACAATGACGGTAGAAGAAGGTATAGAGATGAAATGCTGACCTTGCGATGACCATTGACAACTGTTGCCCTATAAAGAGCGGTTGTGCCTGGATAAACAGCTAAAACTCGTCTTCCAGGTAGGAAATCAGGGACAGTAGAAGGATCATTTCGTTTTGGAAAGGGAATGATGGCTGACATTGGTAACTTGTATTTTCTGAAATTAAATTGAATTAAACATTGGTTGATTAGCATGAAACTGAGAAGAAACTATCCAATTAACCACAATCTATATAATTGTGCAGAAAGAAAGTTAAGGGCGAGGATATAATCAAATAGCTTTACCTCTGCCCTCCACCTTCATCTTCATCGCCTGGCTCCTCATCTAGTACGTCAAATCTGTGCATGTTTATATTACATATTAAAATATCATAAAGGAGATTAGTGTCTGAAAAAGTATAATGTTTTAATCATTATGGTGATCTTTTTTTCTTCCTTTCTTTCCCCATAAAAGATAAATCATGAGACTCTGCAACAAGATTAATGTCGAACTTGTACTCACAAAATGATGTTACGCAATTTTTTTTTAACAACTACAATCATGACAAGAAAATCCTATTAGAAACAAGATCGTATAGATGTGATTATAACATTTAACCATGTTTAAAATTATTTGATTAGTTCTAAAAATTCACAAATTAAGCTCCAGAGTGATCTCAAAACTGTGCACATAATCAAACATGTAAAACACTAATGAATGACAAAGCAAGGAGCACTATTGAAATGTTTGTTCCCTATATCTTTCTATGCTTTGACAATCTTCCATCTCACCAAGTACAAATACATCACTGAAAAAGGGAATTTGACACGACGACACTAGCCACTGATTACTAATATTGAAGAAGCCTGTTAGAAGGAAATGTTGAAATTTGACCTTATTGAGTACATGGGAATGATGATATATGAGTTTTCCATGACTAACCAGTTTCTTTCTTTGTTCTTTTCAATTAAAAATAACAATTCAACTTAATTTCCAACATGCCTAGCTGTTAAGAACTTGCTAGTATAATTCAACTTACAGTTTTGTCTCCTTATCAAAATGCATCACTTTTACAATAAACCATTCATCCTTCTCAGCCCCATCTGGCGTCACCCTGGCTGCCACCTGAAGATAACAGAAGATGGTAACTATACAGCTATCTTTGGTTGAAATTAATCAAAGCATTTAAATTACTTTTAGTTTTTTTAAAAGTCAAAAGAAAAAAATAAAATAAAATAAAATAAACAAAAAAAAGTGACATCGACATACAGACCTGTTCATCTTTCAGGTTGGCGCATGCCTCGAGGTTTCTCATGGCAGGAGAAAGGCGAGCATTATCTGAATCTGCCTTCATTCTTTTTGCTTTATCTGCCATATACATTCAAATTGATAAATAAACAGATAACCGCTTCAGAATATTTCTTCAAAATCTGACAAGAGAATCAGCAGTAATAAACTAATGATTGTTTGCTAAAAAGGGAAAGGATCGTAGGGAATTAATGACTGTTTTGTCGTTGATAGGCATACGTAGTCATATGAATAAATCTAAGATGCCATTCTAGGAGGTCCCATCCCATGGTGCCTTGAAGGTGAGAAAACATTTAGCAAATAAATATAAAAGTTAATTTCCTTTCTCCTATTATCCATTTGCAGCAATCACAAGTGTAGACTCATACCCACACGGATGAATGCGTTTGGTAATCAGAATGGGTGGAACAGGACATACAGTTTCCTCGAGAATAGAAACTCAAAATTTCCATTTCAGACACCATCAGTATGTCCATGGGTATTAGGGAATATAATATACAGTCGTTTGGCAACTAAATTCAAGGGCTGACATTAATTGACCATCTATCAAGAAAGATTCAGAAGAAGGAACAACAAAGGAAAGAAAACATATTTAGTGTTCAAGTTTCCAATAAAATCAGCAAGATTCCTATCGTCTCCACTGTGATATTAACAAATGTGGCCTTCTGCTAGTTATGATTTGTTCTTATAAGAACACATAAATTCTATCCTGTGGTTAATCCAAGAGCGTAATACTTCAAGAGAAGTCAATGGAGCAGAAGAGTGGAAAATATGATTGGCCTCTTTTCATGATAATGTGTATAACATATCTTAGCCTGCATCAAAAATCTTTTGGGGAAGTTATCAGTAAAACATAGTAGAGTTGAATAATTCTTGGAAATACCTATCCTTCTCCTTGGTTGCCCAGGAGGTCCAGCAGGCAGCAAAGTTTCAAGTTGACCCAATAAGGTTGTGGAAACGCTGCAATAAAAAATAATATGGACTTCAATGCCATGCGCAATAGCTATGATCCAGACACACTTGGGGTAGATAAATGATATCTATTCGTATGTATCTAAACGCACACAAACTTACAAAAAATAAAACATTGCTAAAAAAGATACTGATTTTATATGATGTGATTTTGGGTTGTGGGGTCTTATTTATCAACGAAAGTTGGTGTGAAAGCTATACGGCATTGAGAAATGCTTTTCTTTCAGTTGGAGTTTAAGGTTCTGTTTGAGTTTCAGCGTGGGTGAATAAAGTGAACAAACTCTGAAGTATGAATTTCATGTAAGAATAGAGTAAAACTACCTCACTTCATCCTCTGAAAGTTGTTTTGCTTGAGTATATAAATGCTTCAGTTTTGACAATGAATTATCCCCAGGCTTCTCGACCACCTTAGGAGCTGCACACGATCAAATATTAAGGAGAAAACCAGCTAAAAACAGAAATTTGAAGGAAGACAGGGTGACGAGCACTAATAGAAAAAAAACTCTCTAAAAAGTGAGATAATAAAGTCCCCAAGGTTATATACTTCTTTGTTTTAGTAAACAAACCAAAAACTAATCAAAATTACCGAGTTTATCATCCTTGCCTTCCAAATCCATATACACGTCAAAGATCTAGAACAAATATAAAACGAACAACAAACTTGCCCTTGATTTTCTTGACACCGTGGGTATTGATGGAACAATAAATTACTTTAGCTTCGGTAATTAAGATAGTTGAGGCTTATAGTTCGTAAGTTATTCTAATTTCTGAATAACTTGTTCTTTCTTATTTCTTATTAATGTTATTTTTTTCTTTCAAGGAACTGGGTGGTTTTAACTAATTAACATTGTCTTCTCTTGTCATCGTAATGCTATAAGGAAAGGCTTCGGATAAGGAAGTATTTCCACTGCTGAAACGTTTTCAGTAAGTTTCCTCTTATTTCAGCTTTAACCCTTTGAGCTCATTGAATCAGTCTCTTTGTCACGATACACTTAAAATTGAGCCGATAGCATTCAAAATTAACAGAAACCTCGGATTTTTTTTCATCAAACACTCAATAGCGCCTTAACAAGCTCAAGTATTGTTCCAAAAAAGAAAAAAATAAATAAAAATCAAGTAACTTCCAGTAAAATTCCAGAATGCAATAGCTCTCTAGATTATTGTCATCTAATCCGAATTTCAACAATAGCCTCATCAACAGACGAAATTAATTAAACCAGCAGGAGAGCAAGAATCGAACATTTTGGCCAATTCCTACCAGCTTGATCTCAAAAAAAAAAAAAAAAAAAAAAAAAAAAAAAAAAAAAAAAAAAAAAAAAAAAANAAAAAAAAAAAAAAAAAAAAAAAAAAAAAAAAAAAAAAAAAAAAAAAATCAACAAACTACCAAACTCATAAAAGAAAACAATCATGATCAGATCAAAAGGTTTAAGAATTGAAGAATACTCACTAGCGAGGAGTTTCTTGTGCATCTTGTTAATCTCAAGAACAACATCCTCCAGATCCTTCCGCAGGCGATCGAGCTCCTTCGTGTTCGCCAAAATTCCGTCAATGTCAAGCGACGACATTGTTCAGTATGATCGGAGTAGTGATTTTATTGTTCTTCTACCGCTGATCAGACTGTTGAATGAACGATGAAGGAAACAAATACATACATATATATATATATATATAAATTTTAATTCTACCTGAAGAATGGGCTTCTGGGTTTCTCATTCAATGCCCTGAACATTATTTCCCCCCCTTTTTAAAGTTTCTAGAGAGAGATTGCAGCTGAGGGAATTACATGATTGCGATTATAATATTAAAAAATATTTTAGTAAATTATAACAATACTAAATTTAAAATTAAAATAATTTTTACATATTTTTTAATCTAAAAATATCTTTAAAACTTTAAAAAAATTTCAAAATAATATCAAAATCCAAAAATACCCTCAACTTTAAAAAAATTTAAAAATACTTCTATCCTTATTCATTAATACTTCATTTAAAAAATATATTTAAACATTCAAAAAAGTTTTTAAAAAATACATTTTTACTTCTTTTAAGAAATTTAAATTACCTTTATTTTTTTAAAAAAAAAATATTAGTAAATTTTAAAAAATAATACCACTTTTAAGATTTCATGGTGTTTTTTTTTAAATATAATACAAACTATAATAATATTTTTAGATAAAATACAAAAGTTTCTGATTTTTTTTTATTAATTTAACCCTTTTAACATATTTAAAATATATATAATTTCTTACGAACTCATTTAAAATTTTAAAAATGTGTTATTTATGTTAAAAGTTTAATGTGTTAATCTTAAAATTTTAAGAGTATTTTTTAAATGAAGTATTGATTATTTCAATTTGTCGTAATAATAATATTTTAAAATATTTTGCAACATTTTTAAGAGCATTAATTAAACTATTTAAAGTTTGAGTTTACTGGAGGTAATTTTTATTTAAGTAAATAAGTTTTAACGAAACTATTTAAGAGTTAAGTTGTACGGTAATTATCATCATATTAATGCTTAATATAATATTATTTTTAATTTATGATGTGAATTTATTCCCTTACATATAACTAATTAATTTAATTAAATATAGTAATCTTTATTAATAATAATTTAATATTTTTTTTTATAAAACTATTTAATTTCAATTTGTATACTAAACATTAACTTATCTAAATACATTTATTAATTATCTCATATATTTAATATTTATGTTAAATGGATCTAATAAACGAGGCTTGAAATTTATTGGGCCGAAGAAATTGTAGGCCCATAGAAAGTTAATTGGGCTTGAGGCCCAAATAGCGGAGTCGCGCGCTCTCAGACGGCCACAAATTTCGTCAGATTTCGAAATTTGAGGGAATTGAAACTGATTGATAGCCGCCCGTTTCTCTCTTCTCTTTGTTTCTTTTTTCCCGCTCGGGTGGTTTCATGGATTCAATTGCAGCAGCCGTAGCCACAGTCTCTCTTGAACAAGAGGATTGGGAGCTTTGCAACGACGATGGATTCGTCTACAAGCGGAAGAGGCGCCGATTGGACCCTGCGGAAGCTGTGGCAGCTCGCTCGTCGGTGGCTCAGGCGGCGGACCTTGAGGCGGAGGAGAATCGGCGGCGAGAGCGCAGGAGGAAGACGTTGTTGAAAGTTAGGGCGAAGTACCGGAAAGAGATTGAACAGTGGGAGGTTTTGTCGAGCAACCTGCGGGCGATGGAGGAGAGGGCTCGGAAGCTACAGGA
This sequence comes from Cucurbita maxima, assembly GCF_002738345.1. NCBI lineage: Eukaryota > Viridiplantae > Streptophyta > Magnoliopsida > Cucurbitales > Cucurbitaceae > Cucurbita > Cucurbita maxima. The sequence goes on along the minus strand of NW_019272023.1, from coordinate 3,439,007 downwards.
ACAGTACCGACAGGAAGGGGAAGTAGGTATGGCGTCGCGTCTGGAGGCTTCCTTGTTGACTGAAGTTCAGCACAAGGAGCTTTCGTGCGCGTCAATGGTGGAAGATCTTCTCTCTCAGGTAAATCGGTATTCTGGTCTTGTGTCATAATTTAGGATAAAGGCGCAAGGAATAGAAATTTTACGGATTCAGGTGTTGAGTTGTTTAGGAATTTCCTCAATTTTCTCATAATTCATCATTCGTTGGTGAGATTTCATGTATAAGATATGAATTCCCAGTTCAGTTTGCCCTTTTTTGCAGATTGGGTGGAACTGTGTAGAACTAATCATTCCTCTACTCGATTGACAAATTCATCGGATAAAAGGCGTTCCGTCTTTCGGTGGTATGAGGTTTAGATTTGGAAAATCTATTAGAACGGCCCACCATCCTAAGTCAAATATTCGATTAAGAGAACACACAGTTCTGAAATCGCTTGCATGGCCAAGTTTTTGCCCCATTCTAGGTCCAATTTGTTACCCCGACTGAGATCAGGAGAGAAAATTGTCATTTTTCGCCAAATATTGTTCGGATTTATCAACCACTTTACCCCAAAAGATAGCCAGACACTATTTGTTCGAAAATCTCGATCATTTTCCTCAAAAGTTGTTTTTAAGGTAAGGACTCGGAGAGTTGAGACATGGTCAGACATATCTTCAAATTGAAAATATTGGGTTCTAGTATCTGAGTAGAAACTTCATAACTTAATAGTTTCAATTTTTTGCCGTCTCCTGGAGTTAAGCTTAAGATTATGAAAATTGAAGGCGAATTCTGTTGTTTACCAGAGTTGGCCTTAGGGTGAGTGAAAACCCTTTCGAACCCTTTTCCTGGTCCTATATTCTTTTTCGACTCTGACTGCCGCAGTGGTTCAAAACAAAATAGTTTCTCAATTATCAAATAGGTTATCTATCCTAATAATGATATCTAAAGTTTCAATTGTGCAGGTAGAAGCTCCGGAAGCCATCATTCGTAATGTTTCAAAGCTTTGTGATATAGCCGAATCATTGTGCATGACGGAAGAAAACCAATTGAAACAGCGTCTAATTGATCTTCCCATCTGGGCTTCACCACGTGAGCTCATGGCCTCACTGTGCGACGAGTAACGATTCGAGCATCGAAGAGAAACAGGAGCCAAGGACCTTCCATTTGTAAGATCTTACTATGAATCCTATGAAATCACCGAAGTGTAGCCTAGTTGTGAAAGTAGATAGCAAACCCTTATGCTTGTAGACTTAGTTCATTGTCGATATTGAAAGGAATTTAGTGATCTTAATTTCATAGAAATGTCGATGTTCATGTCATGAATATTTTATTTTGTGGGGTCTTCCTTGTGCTTCCTCTCTATGATTCTTGATGTTGCTTTAAGTTGTAAATATAGGGTGTTCCAGTATACAGGCTTGCTTAGGCACACTATTGCAAGGAAGGCAGACAGCCATATCAGTTAGTTAAACACAAAAGGGTTCAAGATTTATTTACAACCACTATGATCAGTGAATTTCTCATTATCTATTTCTCAACAGAGCTCAGAAACACTACATGCCAAGATTCTTGATTGTTAGACAGATGGGTGCCATGACAGCAATCCCAAATTCTGTTACATTTCCTGGATTGGCTTATTGGGTATTCTCATAGAACTACAACTAAAGTCAAGCTGTGCTTTTTTAGGGTTTTCTTCTATATTGGATCAGTAACACTTGTTAAAGCAGAAGAAGGAGCTTTTAGGGGTTTCTTCTATCATGCCGTGTGAGGCTTCCCCTGAGCCATGTCGGACAGCCATCAAGGAATCTGTACCGGGAGATTCAGGTGGCATCATGACATTTTCAGAAGCACATATCCGAGGCGGGATTACGGGTTCTCGAGGTGATATTCTAGCCAGGGACTGCAATAGCATCTGTATAATCTGGCTAAAGTTTGGCCTTGTATTTGGATCCTCTCTCCAACATGATGTCACTAATAAAGCTAAGTCCTCTGGAAGGTTTTCAGCACTGGGCCTCATGTTCTGAAAACAACAAAGCTATGATTCAAAACAGGATATTTGGAAGGCTAGATTGTTCATTTGCATACAATTGGCTGTAAGTACTTATCTAGTCATGCATTTCATGTAAAAGGCTTCAAATTGTTGTAGAAACAGTTCTTCAATCAAATTACAAGTGGATTATATCCAATTCTGCTCATAGGAATATTATAAGACGTTCCCATTTGTAACGACATGCTTACCTTAAAAGCCGCTGCATATGCTGCCTGTAAATTCGACATGCCTTCGAAAGGCAACCTGTTAAGGATGAGCTCCCACAAGACAATGGCAAAGCTGTATACATCAACTTTATGATTATAATGCTTTTTATCTCCATGTTTTAAAGTGACTGTGCTATAGAGCTGCCACCAAACAATACAAAGAAGAAGAAGAAGAAGAAATGTATAAGAGGCAGCAATGAAATGTATAAGAACTAAATATTCAAACAAGAAGCACCTCTGGAGCCATCCATCTATATGTTCCTGTTTCTGCAGTCATCATCTCTGTTACCGATTCTTCTCTTGCCAAACCAAAATCAGCAAGCTTAACTGTTTTATGATCTGCACTCAATATCAAGTTTTCTGCAACAAAGGAGTCTCATTAGAGATACATATAAACTTGAAAAAATTTCACTCGAATGCTGTAGGTTCAACATGTCGTAAATATTTTTCAGGTATGCGTTTGTCGATCCAACAGGTTCTCTTATCTCAGCTACGTACATCGAAACTGTATTCAGTAACACAGTTTATATTTGTTTTGGCAATCATATTATAAGACAAATTTGAAACAATTTTGAACCTTTCATGGTGTGAATGAAGGGTCATGTTGAATTCACACCCAAGAAATGTTTTAGATTCCCACTTCACAAATCTTCAATTCTAATGCCCAAGCCCACCGTTAACATATATGGTCCTTTTTGAGTTTTCCTCAATATTTTTAAAATGTATACACTACCAGAGTCCAAAGAGTCCAAAGATAAGTAAATGGCATGGAAGTGGCATCTACCAGAGTCCAAAGAGCATAGTAAATCACTGTACCTGGTTTAAGGTCACGGTGAATAATTCCATGTGAGTGTAAACACTCCATTGCACGAGCAATATCAAGCGCAAACCCAATCGCCACATTAAGTTTCATGCTCATTGGCCTCAAATTCAATAGATATTTACGCAATGTGCCGCCTGTGAGCAATTCAGTCACTATAACCATCACAGGTTCCTTGCAAGCGCCAATAAACTGAAAAAAAAAAAAAAAAAAAAAAAAAAAAAAAAAAAAAAAAAAAAAANAAAAAAAAAAAAAAAAAAAAAAAAAAAAAAAAAAAAAAAAAAAAAAAAAAAAAAAAAAAAAAAAAAAAAAAAAAAAAACAGAAGGAAGAACATCAATCAAGAAGCTCTGTTAGAACCTGAGAGACACTAAAAAACGTGATAAAAAGAAGCAAAAGTTCCAAAAGTAGAATTGATCATTGCCTTCACTAAGTTCTTGTGCTGCACTTTGGACAACATTGCTACCTCTCTGGCAAACCGAGCTGCTCTTCTGACCATCCTCTCAGGAGTATCTCCTTTGCCCACTATTTTGATAGCTACAATCTGAGTTTTGTATCTGAGAGAAGAGAGAAAGAGACAGAATTTAGAGGAGAGAGAGAGAGATGGAGAGGACTATAATATATCTGATTTCAGACAGACAAAGACACAGAAAAACCCATAAACGTACTTTCCCTCATACACCTTAGCATGGGCACCTTCCCCAATCTTCGGCCCAACAAAAAGATGTCTAGGATCAATCAACCATTTGGCATCCAAATAGAATTCATCAGTGGAATAGAACCTATTATCAGAACCCATATCTTCACTCAGGACTTTTATCAAACACCTTCTGTGCACTTCGTTACTTCCTTCTTCTCTCAATCCACACAAATGAATCGTTCCCAAAAAAGACCCATCAGAGGTTCAAAGGTACGAACAAAGTACGAAACCAACAACAAAAAAAACTAAAAAACCCCATATTTGATTCTGTACAGACCCGTCCCTAAAATCCCGCTCCCGATCCAGAAATTGAACGGATTCTTGTGCTTGGTGGGGAAAGAATATACTCCTCCACATGTAGGAAAGCGCAAATCCAGCAGCCCCAAAATATAAAATTGGGGAAATTGGTGAATAGATTAGGGGAAAAAACTAAAAGAAATCAGAAAAAAAGTTAGTGTCAGAAGCAGGGGATGTAGCAAATTAAGGTAGCTCTCAACGGAAATGGAGCATAGCAATGAAAATGAAGGCGAGCAACCAAAATTGAGCTGTGAAATTGATGCTTCTCCGGCTATGGAAGTGAATGCGGTTGCCATCTGCAATTTAAAGCTGCAAAAGAGTTTTTGAGTTATTGTTACTGTACCAGCGGCCGTGATTTGACTTTGAATACAAAAATTGAAGAATTAAAACAGAGAGAGAGAGAGAGAGAGAAAAGAGATGATGGGGTTTGAAGGGAAATCCGGATGCACGGATAAGGACAAGATCTGCGCCGCTGAGAACTGCTGAAAAATTGCTATGAAAAAGAAAAAGGACACGAGTGTCTTTTGCTTAGCTCAAACTTCCTTCCCAATAATTTTTTTTTTTTTTTTTTTTATTTGTAGTTGTGTTCTTAATTTTTTTTTTATAATAAATTCTTAAAAATTTTAATTTTAAAAATGGTTCAATGGGTATTTAAAATTTCCATTATATATTTAATTGTTCGTTAATTTTTTTAAAAAAATCTAATAGATTTTTAAGGTCAGCGTGGCTATTTATTTCTTATTTTTTATTTTTAATATTGACTTGAGCATATCACTGATCTCGATACTCTTGTAAAATCATCCATTTTAGGCACGAGGTGGTGACTGAAGAAATACACAATACACCTGGAGCATATTCACTCGGGCTCTTTCCCACTTAAACTCAGCTGCCTCTCTACAGTAGTGTCGTTTCCCTATAAAGACTTGCATCGTGTTCAGCTTGGTACTTAACGAAGCTTATCTTGTCTTGTCTAACCCTCGGTTTCTCTGCTTGCAATCATTGTCACTATTCTTCTAATGCGAATCGTCTTAATTCATTCGTGAACCCATAACTTACTTATAATTAATTTAAAACGTTATATTACATTGACTAAAACACATATTTAGTTTTTTTAATACCTTATTAATGAGTAAATTTAATTATTTGAAGTAAACAAATTAAAGTTACATACCTTCAAAAGCTAAATTTAAATTTAAGGTTAAAATACATTTTTCGATAGAAATTAAAATAATGCAACTTTTTACTTTTTACTATGACTATTTATTTATCCCAGAAAATAAAAAAAATATGAAATTAAAATAATATAATACCTAAATAATTTTAAAAGATACAAATATATATTTAGTATTATTATTATTAAATAACTTAGACTTTTCTATTAAATTTAAAAAAATATATTTATTTTCGATAGGCGAATATTGAGCCTGGTCAAATCTGACATTCTTTATAATAAATATATCATAATAATATTATTAAATTTAATTATTACTTATAAAATATGTGAAATAATTTGGCACGTGGCTCTATGTAAAACATTGACTAAGACACACCGACATGTTTAGAACCTGGGACGACATGTCTAAAAAATCTAATTTTATTGAACGACATGACGTCACGTCGGTCGACAAACTTTAGAACTTTTATGTAAAATCAATTATTAGCTTTCCTAACCAACCTTGTGACTTTTTGAATAATTTTATGCTAATTTAGAAATTTAGAAATTTATCCTTTTTTTTTTGGTGAGATTAAAAAATATATATAAAAAATTTATAATTTTTAAGTTAAAAGATATATTAGACAGGGATAAACTTGTAATTTCATCAAATATATTTGTTTTTTCCTTTTATTTTATGCATGATAAAATTGAACAAATTAATTCCCTTTAAATTCTAATATTTTGATAATAATAATGAAACTAAAAAATATCAATTTGACATTTTCAATTATAATATTTTAATTCAATTTAACCACCTCCTCTTTTTTTCTCTCTCTCTCTCAAAATTTTCATTTTATTATTATTATTATTATTATTATTATTATTATTATTATTATTATTATTATTATTATTAGTGAATGGAAACTTTTGACTTTAATTGGTATGAATTTGAAGAGATCAAAGATATAATCTTGAGGAAAAAATACAATCTTCATGAAAAAGAAATGAAAAATTATTCTTTTATCCTCAAAGTTCAAAGCATTGACAATCAGTAAAATACAACCAACCGAGTTGAAAAAAGAATGAAGATTTTCTAGAAGCAGATTACGAGTTAAAGGATATTTTATATTATTTTTTAACTTAAAAATTATTATTATTATTCATTTATTGAATTATTATTGTTATTATTATTATATAGTGGAATAAGAATTGGATGGGAAAAAGAGACAAAAATGGGAGCATGAAAATGAAAAAGAGAGAAGGGAAAGAAGAAGGTAGAAGGAGTGTTCCATTATTTGGTATGTGAAAAGGAAGTGTCGGTGAATACGTGATTTGATTATTATTCTACATCTTCCCAACCCTCACCAATCATTCAAATTATTGTGCTATAACTTCGTTTTCTCGAACTTATTGGAGCATCTATCTTGTAATTGGTATGGCTCGAGTGCCTACGTGGATTTTCACTAGAGTTTCCTTTAGCATCTCGTATCTACGTAAACCTCCAATTAAGATTTTTCTTAGTACCTCGTATCTATGTGTACTCCCACTAGTGTTTCCTTCAGCACCTCGTGTCTTCATGAACGCCCACTAGGGTTTTCCTCAACACCTCGTGTCGACGTGAACTCCCACTAAGGTTTCCCTCAGCACCTCGTATCTACGTGAACTCCCACTAGGATTTTCCTCAACACCTCGTTCTACATGAACTCCCACTAGAGTTTCCCTCAACACCTCGTGTCTACGTGAACTCCCACTAGAGTTTCCCTCAGCATCTTGTGTCTACATGAACTCCCACTAGAGTTTCCTTCAGCACCTCATGTCTGAAAGTTTTAAGTTGAAGTTGAGAAACTATTGAACTATATCTAAGCTAAAGAATTTGATCTTAGCTGAACCGACTAAATTTTTGTCACTACGACATGTATGAATTTAGGACGGAGACCTATGAAACTCATTCCATATGCTCATTTCACATTACATCTCCTTAAAACCTCTTCAATCCAAGTATTGTGACTAGAAAAGTTAAAAAAAAAAAAAAAAAAGAAAGGTTATATCAATTTTAACCAACCAATTTTTACCATTTTTTTTAACGGCGATACTAATCCAATTCAACCCTACTCAGCCGCCAGCACCGCTACCTCTCCCGACCTTCTTTCTCCTTCGACGATCGTTAGCGACCACAAGCACAGCGCGCGACGGTGCGTTACCATTTCGCTCTCCCTCGCGAGTAGCAACCACATACGGAGGCGGCGTGTGCGGTGGTTTCGGCAGGTTCGAGCGTCTGTAATTATTGCTCCTCGTCGGCAGTTCGAATTCCGGTGACACCTTAAGCAACGACCCAAGCGTGTAGACGGCGTCTGCTACACTCAACTCCGGCTAGCCTTAAGCGACGACGGCGAGCTCCACGGCAACAGCAAGCTACGTGAACGACGCGTCCCTCGCCGTTTCGCGCTGAGCGGCGCGATTTCAACGACGGCGAGTCCAGACTCGCGATAAGCTAAGAAGAACATTTGATGATTATCCACAAACCGAAGACTTCACATTTGCTAATTGGCGTCTTTCTGTAACACTGCAGCTTGCAAATCATATACATGAAAAGCAGGGATCAGTTAGTGAAGCTGTTTGAAAAATGTAAGTGTAGCAAAATTCTAGCTGAATTGCAATGTTATACGCTCAAAATTGGCCTTGCTCATGATACTTTCTTCGCCACCAAACTTAGTGCACTGCATGGAAAATACACCTCTCTCGTGCAAGCACATAAGGTGTTCGAAGAAACGCCGAGCAAAACAGTACACCTCTGGAATGCTCTTCTTAGAAGCTACTGCAAAGAGAAACAATGGGGACAGACTTTATATCTCTTTAATGACATGGTATCTCATGGAATTTCAAATGGGAAACCCGATAATTTCACCATTCCTATAGTTTTAAAGGCCTGCGCAGGGTTGCAGGCACTTAAATTTGGAAAGACAGTTCATGGGTTCATCAAGAAAAATGAGAAAACTGACCTTGACATGTTTGTTGGGGCTGCATTGATCGAACTGTACTCGAAATGTGGAAAAATGCACGAGGCACTTCAAGTTTTCTTGGAATTTCCTCAACCAGATGTAGTTTTATGGACTTCAATGATCACAGGATATGAGCAGAATGGAAATCCTAAGAAGTCGGTTGATTTTTTCTCTCAAATGGTAATGATCGAGCATGTAAATCCTGACCCTGTCACGCTTGTCAGCTTAGCATCGGCTTGTACTCAACTGTCGAATTCGAAGCTCGGAAGTAGCATACATGGCTTTATAACCAGACGAAACCTGGATTATGACTTATCCTTGGCGAACTCGTTGTTGAATCTATATACGAAGACGGGGTCTGTAAAAGCTGCAGCCAATTTGTTCGAGAAAATGCCAATAAAAGATGTGATTTCATGGAGCTCCTTAATTGCTTGTTATGCTCACAATGGCGCAGCAGCTGAAGCACTAAACCTGTTCAACAAGATGATTGATCAGAAAATCAAATTCAATTCAGTTACAGTGATTGGTGCATTACAAGCATGTGCAGTTGCATGTAACTTAGAAGAGGGAAAGAAGATCCACGAACTTGTTACCAGGAAAGGTTTGGAGTTGGATATTTCAGTTTCCACAGCTCTAATTGATATGTACATGAAGTGTTTTTCACCTGAAGAAGCCCTTGTGGTGTTTGAAAAAATGCCCAAAAAAGATGTGGTTTCTTGGGCTGCCTTACTGAGTGGATATTCCCTGAATGGAATGTCCTCCAAATCAATGGGAACCTTCAATACGATGCTGTTGAACAACATAAAACCTGATGCTGTTGCCATAGTGAAAATTCTTGCTTCTTGTTCAGATTTGGGCATTCTCCAACAAGCACTTTGCCTCCATGACTATGTTGTTAAAAGTGGCTTCACCAATAACATTTTCGTAGGAGCTTCGCTTATAGAGCTGTATTCAAAATGTGGCAGCACAGTCAATGCCATGAAAGTATTTGAAGAAATGAAAGTAAAAGACATTGTTACCTGGTCTGCGATCATTGCAGGTTATGGAATCCAGGGACAAGGAAGAGAAGCTTTGAAACTGTTCCACAAAATGAGAGAGACATCAGAAGTTATGGCTAATGAAGTAACATTTCTCTCATTGTTATCTGCTTGTAGCCATGCCGGTTTGATTGAAGAAGGGATCAAGATATTCAACATGATGTTGAATGAATACAGAATAGAACCCAACATGGAGCATTACGGCATCGTTGTCGATCTTCTTGGTCGAACGGGAGAACTCGACAAGGCGCTGAACTTCGTTCAGAAAATGCCAATTCCGGCAGGGCCCCATGTCTGGGGTGCCCTGTTAGGTTCCGCTTGTATTCATCACAAATCTGACTTGGGAGAGATTGCAGCAAACAATCTCTTCAAATTAGATCCTAATCATGCAGGGTACTACATACTGCTATCTAACATTTATGCTGTGGAGAATAATTGGGAGAATGTGGGAAAACTTAGGAATATGATAAAGGAAAAGGGTTTGAAGAAGATACTTGGGCAAAGTGTGATTGAAGCAGGAAGTGAGGTTCATAGTTTTGTAGCTGATGACAGATTACACCCAGATTCTGACCAGATTTATAGGTTGCTAAGAAATTTGAATGTTAATATGAGAGATGAAGGTTATAGCTCTAATTCAAAAACCTATTTGCAGGACATTGAGGAAATTGTATAGTAAACATTCTATTGTAGGGCATGTAAGTTGAAGAAACTATTCAAATTGAGAGCTAAACACATCGCTAGCCAGTGATTTCATTATCGATCATCTTCCAAACTATAGTCAATCAGTTCGCACTAGATTTGTGCTTAGCTTTGGGAATGTTAAAACCACAACTACCAATCAACCAGAGCAGAAAATAGAAATTTATTTATTTGCTATCACAATTCAGTCTCCTGAAGGTAACATCGTTTACTAACCTTTGTCATGAGTTTTGATGGCCGAGGAATGGAGCTTAGGTTGCATATCAGCGTCCGAGTCCAACGTGGGACGGGAAGATCACGGGACTTCCTCATAGGCAGCAACGGTTCCGGCAAGGTCACTCCGATACATCTCCGGCCGATGGAAGCCAGACTTCTCGTCTTCGACTATTGAAAATGTGGAGAAACGGTGAGATTCCGAGAAGTGGAGTAAAATTCGCGAAGGAAATTGGTGCGAAGAGGAGTGATCGTTAGAACGGAAGAGGAAGAGAGGTTCACGTAGAGTTTTGCTGAGAGAACAGAAGCAATGATTTGGTCGCCATAATCGCATAGCTTGCCTTGTTAGGCGGCGCCACCGAGTCGTCAAACGGCGAAGATCGCCGGAGAGCAGTGGAAAACAAATGTCGTTCTTCGCGCGGGGAAAATGACGGAGAGAATAAGATGTGCTTCCTTATTTGTTAAGGATTTATGGTTAAAAATAGCTCTAAATATTTATGTATTTGAAAAACATTTAAAATTACGTTTCCCTCCCTCACTAAATACAATAAAAATAAATATTCATTAATTTTACGTTCAAATAACGCTTTAAATATTTTAATTTTTGTTCTAATAAACTTTTAAAAAAGAAAATATTAATTTTCTAAATTACATTTATGTTTGAACCATTTCAATTTGGTTTTAAACTTTCACACTATTTTAGCTCTAAAAAATTAAAAAATTATGGTAAATACTCAATACCCGTACATTTCCATATAACATCAATTACAATTTCTAAAATTTTGCTTTCAAAATTCTCTTTCGAAATCTCTCTACCTCCGTTCTCTAAAACTTTCTTTTTTAATCGAGGCTTAACTTGGCACAATCACAAGTCCGTTGCCATCAAAGAAAAAAGACAAGACACTATTCTATTAAAACAATATTTCCTATTCTTTTCTCGTCTCTATTTCTCTCTCTTTTCTCCTTCCTCCTTCCTCCTTCCTCCCTCAATCTATGGTTGTCACCTTCGACATTTCCGTCATAGTCAAATGTCTTTTTTCCTCATTTTTTCATTAAAAAAAAGAATCAGAAGGCTCAATGTCGAGGGTTGTTGAGAGAGAAGTCCAAAATAGGCTAATTAAGGAGTTAAATCATGAGCTAGTAAAAAATACTATTCCATTAGTACGAGGCATTTGAGGAAAACCAATAGAAAAGGCATGAAAACTAATACTCAGATTGGACAATATCATATTATCGTAGAGAGTCGAGTCGTAGTTTCTAACACTCTACCGATCTTTTTCGACCAAAATAAGTGGATCAAGGAGGTAGAGACTAAACATCTATGAAAAGGTAGGAATCATTTATGAAAAGAAATGGAAGTTTTGAAGCAACAGACTATCTTTTTTCTAGTGAATAAAAATGAAAGAATTATGTGAGTAGAAAAGAGGGAAACCCAACAATTCCATTCCCCAGTTTGATGCATCTTTTCTGCATATTTTCTCACACAGATTTTATTATGCAGAGCAGCAGATAGCACAGTAGAGTGAGTTACAAAGTGACAGTTAAAAGAACATGAAACCACAAGAGGACTGAATTGAGGCACAGCACAATACAAATGAGGAGAGGAGATTGGTTGATGAAAAGACTGAAAAAAGGAAATCACAATAAGATTCAAAAGAAGTCAATCTCTAAATAGTTACCTTCAGGCTTCACGTCGACTCCCGGCATCTTTTCGCAGGCTGCCGCCGCTGCTGCTGCTGCTGCGGCGGCGTGTGGTGTCCCCATTTTTGAAGAGAAATCAATGACATCCATTCTTGGTACCTCTGGAGGATTGGCGCAGCGGATGAGTGCCCAATTCACGCTTTGGAAGAATGGATGTTGCTTGATCTCGGTAGCACCACGTCTATAAGCAAGACGATGTTGTGGTTCTTTTACAAGCAAACCTCGGATCAAGTCCCTTGCTGCAAAGCTCACAGAAGGAGACTCTGGAAATCTCAATGGCTGACCAACCACGTTAAATAATGTAGCACGGTTCCCTGCCCCCTTGAACGGAGTTCTACCGAACAAAAGCTCGTAAAGAAAGATCCCAAAAGTCCACCAATCCACAGCACTGCCATGGCCTTCACCTTTTATGATTTCAGGTGCCAGGTACTCATGTGTACCAACAAAAGACATCGATCTCGCACTTGTCGGTTCTGCAATGAGCTCCGGTAGAGGGCTCACTTGATGATATACTTCACTTTTCGGTTTTGGTTTTGACTTCTTTTCTTTCCTGTGTCTGCTAAAGAATCGAGGCGTAAAACATGCTGGCTGGATACAATCTGGCTGCATTATGCAAGTTGGCTCAATGCAAGCAGGCTGGACACAGTATCCTGAGCTTTTAGCTTCTAAACCCGAGTTCGATGATTTAACAAGGGTCGGGGAGACCGCACATCTAAGAGAGAGGTCAAAATCAGATAGCATTATGTGTCCATCATCTCTCACTAACACATTTTCAGGTTTTAGGTCCCTGTAGATTATCCCAAGCATGTGCAGATACTCCAAAGCAAGGAGAACTTCAGCCACATAGAATCTGGAAAATTACAGAAAATATGCAATGAAAATCGAGGTGAGCCACGGTCCCTTAACCGTTTATAATAAAAAGGGCTGTCTACAGAAGCCTATGATAATGTGCAAATTGCTAGCTCTCTAATAGACTGATTTCACAGGCAAACAGAGAAATAACCATAAAAACTTAACATCTATTGCACCATGGCATCTAATGTAGGGCGATGAGAGACGAACGAAATGCTTTGATGTCAATAAAAGTAATTGAAGTCCAAAGTTATATTAGAAAGAAGCAACACAAATATATAAAATTCAAGGATATATGTCGTTCGGTCCTATCAAGATTTCGTGTTGTAGCTCTGTAATGATCTGTGGAAAGTTTGAGCGGAAATCTTTTCACCAGTGACATATAGAAGGGCAGTTCATATTTGATTTATTTAAGGAGCACATCTGTTCCTAAGAAATCTTAAATAGAGACAGCAAATGTTCTGTTCGGTTATTAGAGTGAAAGCAAGATAGAGCTATAGGATATGAAAACAATTCAGACCTTGCAGCATGCTCAGGAAAATATTTCCCAGGTTGTCTCTGCCGAAGCGCGTGCAAGTCGCCCCCGGGGCAAAACTCCATTACCAAACAAGAGAACTTCTCTGTCTCGAAATGTGTATACAAAGTTGGCAGGAATGGATGATCCAGAGATTGCAATATCTCACGTTCAGTCTGAGCCCTCAGAAGCTTCTTCCTACTTGCCAAAGCAGCCTTATCCATAACCTTCATGGCAAAGTAAGTTTTGGTACCAGTTAACTCCGAAAGATAGACGCTGCCAATATCGCCACATCCCAGTCTTCGAAGTAACCGGAAATGGTTCAATCCTAACATCCCATCATGGGATCTCACGACTTGTAATGCTTCCCATCTTGTGTCATTTGCCTGATGGGGCTTAGACATGGCATTGCTTAAACTACTCGAGTTGCTCTCATCACTAATATCACTGCCAGTACTGCCTCGGTACACACTCGTCTTCCTGCTTTTGTCAATATCATAGGAACTTGTGATGTTGACGCTTTCACAAGACTTGTCAATGCTGCTTGCACATTCGCTCACTTCTGTGTTTGAGAAACTTTGTTTGGCCTCTGCATATAAAGTCGTGGAATATATGCTGGCCTGAGGACTTGGACAAGATAATTCAGCTGGCTGAGACTTTTGTTGGTCATTTATTTGTGTGGCAGCTCCTTTTGATGCGTTCAATACTTGATTTCCAGATTCTTCCAAGCCATTTGAACAACAATCCTTAGAATCATCGATAATAGGCTTCACAAGCTCGGATTTCCCCTCATTCGAAACATGTGTATGTTTTTTCACATCAGCTAAATCTTCAAGCTGCACATCTTGGTTCAAATTGGCAGGATGTTTTTTACTACTTACAGAAGAACCATTTGGATGGCGAATTGGTTTCTTGGCACAATTTTGAGACATAACACAGGAAGTCGAAGAAGTTGCTTCATTTTTCGATGGTTTAGAGGAATCAAGAATCCTTGATGCAGATGTCGGGTTCTGATTTTTCAGTAAAGAACTCATACCATCAGCAAGTGGCTCCATCAGCAGCTCCGGCTCAAGAACACTCTCAGGCCAGATCTTAGGGTGTGGTAAATGGGATTCAACGATTGATTATAATTTATAACCATTATGGAAATTTCCAAAACCATTAACTATAAAAATCTTCCACTTATTAATGCCTTTCTTGCAAACGCCAAATGAATATCTATCGGTTCTGGAAGTTGAAAAGTTCAAATTGATTCAGATAAACTGTGAGAGATTGAAGATTCCATATCCAGCAACTCAAGCAATCAAAGAAAATCCCCAAGATTATGAAGAAAATCATTTACCTGTTGATGGCTGATCCGAAGCTCAAGCAGTGAGCCTTGAGCAATATGAAACCCTACAAAGTCGAAAAAAGGAAATCATGCTAGTAAATTCCAAATACCGCTGTAATCACATAACAACAGCAGATTCTTTAATCCGCCGTCTAAAAATTTCTTCGTTTTCTTCCTCGGAAGCATCAACGCCTCATCTAATTTGCTCGAAAACACTAGAAATCAAAACAAGCTTAACCTCAACACCGAACTCTTTTCAAGAGATTCACAACACGAAAACCAAAATTTCCAGTGGCTTCAACTACTGATTTTGATTCTTTCGAAGTGAAAACCAAAATCAAGCACAAAACTCAACCCACAGCCCTCCAAATCTTTAACAATGGAAATCAAAAACAAAAAACACCGAAAAAAATATCCACGAAACACAACTACACAATGCAGCAGCAAGCAAATCTTTCAAGACAGGCAGTAAAAAAATAAGAAAAAAAAAGGAAAAAAAAAAAAAAAAGCGATAGAGACCCACCGAAAATACAAGCACAATGAGAAAAGCGAAGAAACTTTGCGAGTTCCTTGTTCTTTTTTCCCGAGTCTCTGAATTACTTTCAGATCCGATCCAACAACATGAAAAAAAGAGTTCGGATTAGAGGATGAATATAATAATTGCAAACAAGAATTTCTGCAACTTTTTTTTAGTGTTCTTCTTTCTCTTCTGAATTTCTTCGTCGATTGAAGAAGAAGAAGAAGAATGGAGAAGAGATTTAGAGAGGGAAAAATCGAAAAAGAAAAAAAAAACTAAAAAAACGAAGCGAAGTTACAAATGGCAGTCTTTATCTCTGAATTGAAAATGTTCCCTCCATGAATATCTCTTCCTCTTGTTCTTAAGCTCTTGTTTTTGTTTAATAATATAATATAATATTTTATTTTATTTTAGTAACTGGACCCATTGAAATTGTTACGGGCACTCCCTGGTTTTTGTTATGGCCCACCTCCTTCCTTCCTTTTTTTCTTTCATCGTTGTCGGATTATCATTTTATTTTTTTATTTCTCTATTTATTTAAAATTTAAAATTTATTTCCATAGAATAATATTTTTATTACGTCATAAAACATAACCAAAATATAAAAAAAATCACTAATATCAATAAAAATATATTTAAATTTATTTTTAAAATGGAAGATATTTTCAGTGACGTTTTCATAAAATAAAATACCCACACTTCTACCGATCTCAGCATTCATCGAGTCATCCTTAACTAGGTATTTATAAATCTCGAGTTAAAATTTTTTAGCTTAACGATGGCGATTATTCTCGAAGATAGATAGCTTTACTATTTATGCTTTGGAAGGAATAATTAAATTTTTTTAAAATAAATAATTTCAATAATTTTTTATATATATAATTATGTTGTGGGGGCAAAATAATTTTTTAATTTAATTAAATATTTAATAATCAGTAAAAAAATCGGTTTGAAATGGCAAAATTGAAAATGATTGTTAGTTAATAATGCCGGCCAATAATAATAACACCTCCTCAATAACTCTTTAATAATTCTCAAATAATATATATAATTATTTAAAAAATCAATTGAAATATAATTTTGACGTCATGTACCTTTTAGATTTACCTAATTAGTAGAATTTACCTAATTAATAGATTATTATTATTGTGTTATAATTACTATTTTATTTTATTATTATTATGAATTATTTAATAAGCTGCCTTGTGTCATTTTTACCCTTCATTATTTTATATGTATAATAATTATTATAAAGTAAAAAATTCAATTATTATAGAAAAATTAAATATATTAATTTAATTTATTGACGGCATTTAAATAAAATGAATATATGTAAATTTTATTAAAATTTAGTGATAATTTATAATATTAATATATTATCCTTTAATAATTTATAATTTATAATAAGGATTAATAATTTATTTAATAAAAATTTATTTATAACGTACAATAAAAGAGATTTTATAGTCCATTTAATTAGTTATGTTTTAATTTATTCAAATTTTTACTAAAAAAAATTGAATTACTAGTGAATTTTATATTTTATTTAAAAAATATTTTTAGTTACCCGTTTAAAAAATATCATAAGTATATTAATTCAATTAAACTTAAAAAAAATAATTATATTTTTTTAACGTAAAGGATATTGATAAAATTAATACTAAGATATCCAAATTTTTAAAATTTTGAAAGTTTTAAGATTTTTTAATAATTAATTTAGTGAAAATATTAAATGTCTAAATTTGGACATGTTTATTGGCGTAACATTTAATACATTTCTAACTTGCGAGAGAAAAATAATAAATGTCACAGTGTACTTATACTTTTAAGTTTGTATCTATTTAGCCCTCGAAAATAAGTACAACTATTTTTTTTTTAATTTATGTCCATTTTATACATGAACTTTAAAAAGTTCGAGAATCCTTCTTTAGGTACGAATCAGTTTATTTTATCATAAAGTTAGCCTAAAATTAATAAGACGTTTTTCTAACGCTAGTGATGAATTTTAGTTGATATCTGTAAAATTAACTTAATTTGATGTCGTAATTGAATCCCTAATAAATGAGTGGAAAAATTAAATTTTTAGGGTTAAAATTGGAAGAAGGGGGTAAAAGGACATTATCGTCCATGCAATAAATACTAATTTGAATACTAAACTTAATTTTGATGATTTAGAAGTAATATGTAAATTAAAAACAAAACTCAAAAATTAATGTTAAGATTAATGATAATCACATGGGGATGGGGGAAGGGGGAAAGTAATTAAGACTAATAATAAATATTAACTCCTTGGCGGGAAGTCACATGCACGCACGTGAACAGAGCCACCAAGCACGTGGACGGCTGTAATCCCATACGGTGCATTTCACCCTAACAAATCCAATAAATATATATTATTTACCTCTTGATTTTTTTAATGAGCCACTAATAAATACTTCCCTTATTTAATTTTTTTGTTGGTATTATTATTGTTTCAAGGGGCCCACGTCCTAAGGGCAATATCGTCTTTAATAATTTTATAGTAACCTTTAATTTTATTTATAATAAATTACTTAAACACTTTTTCAATTTATAAATATATTAGAAGAAAATTGAAAAGGTAAAAATATGTAAAACTTATTTAAAAATTTATTAAATACAACTTATAATTTAAGTGTTATTAATCATTCGGAATAAAAATTCCAAATCAATTTTTTTATGATTTATGAGAAATTAAACAACTTTTTAATAAATCTACGAATTTATAATTTAGTGTTAAAATTAAGATTTAAAAATTTGAAATTCAACCACATATAATAATAAATAAAAAAAATTACAAATTAATTGTTTGAAAGTGGGGTCCCACGAGGCAGGGGTAAAATCGTCTTTTAAGAGTAGGCGCCCACATAGCAATAATTTCTTTTGATAAACCCGCCCGAAGAAGAAGGAAGTGGGCCCAGGGTGCCACGCTGGAGGGTCCCTGAAAGTGGCAGTGAAAAAAGCGAGAAGGGCCATAGGGTGGTTGGGGAGTCCTTATGGTGGGATTTCTCCCCCCTTTTTTTCCCTTTATTATAATATTTATTAATAATACTTTAAAATAATTATTCAATCATTTATTTATTTATTTTGTTGGAAAACATAAATTCGAAATTAAAATAATTATTCACATTTTTATTGATTTCAATTAGATTTACTTAACATTATTTCACTAAATATAAAATAAAAATTATCTAATTTTTAGAGTAAATAAATATGAAGGTTTAAGTATTATATAGTTATAATTATCAGTATTGTTATTTGTATAGCTCCCAAGCAACCCATTTATATTTCAACTAATTTTAATTAATTTTTTTTCCATAATTATAAAATAAGATAAAAGTCTTAAAAGGATCGAGACCACACGGGTACGTGCTTTATTATAAAATGCAAGATGATAATGTGGATAGATCCCAATATTTGAAGTTAACTTTAACCGTTAATTTTGACGCTTATAATTAAAGTGTTATCTAATATATTAGACTAAAATTTTGATGGGTCAAATATTAAACTTGTAATAAAGCTACATGCTAAGTTTAAAGGAACAATAAATAATTACCTAATAGAGGAAAGTGCATAATTCTTTCTTTTTAGTTAGATAGAAATTGACTTTCTTTCTCTTTGCATGGTCAAATTTGCTACTAACTCAAATAAGTATTAAAGCATATAGGTTTATCATCATCATCGACCATTATTAGCTTTAATAAACAAGAAAAGCTTTAATAAACAAGAAAGTAGGTCAATTTAAACGTAGCTGAGTGCATTAATTTTCATATTGAAAATCAAGAAATTGAACCGCCTCCAATCGAGTAAAAAAAGCTAAAAAGTGTTTTCGAACTCAATAATTTTATCCCTAAAGTTTGCATTTCGTAGCATTTTAGATCTTCCGATCGTGA
The DNA here is from genome assembly GCF_002738345.1 of Cucurbita maxima. Lineage (NCBI taxonomy): Eukaryota > Viridiplantae > Streptophyta > Magnoliopsida > Cucurbitales > Cucurbitaceae > Cucurbita > Cucurbita maxima. Next base: position 3,419,994 of record NW_019272023.1, on the reverse strand, counting down.
AGGAACAAGGGCAACCTGATTCAATATTCAAGATTATCTAAACAAAAGAATGTCTGCCTATTATCTTTCAACAATGTTCATGTTCTATGCATGTATATATATATATTCAAAGATTTCAAGGTGTCTAAGAGTTCAATGATTCAAAAAATGGGTAACAAAAAGATTAAACTAGAAAAGAGGAGATTCAGAATGGATAGTTCAAGAACTGACCTGTTTCTGTTTGTGGTCATTTACAGGTGGATTCTGCACAAACAACATCAAATAAACAAACAAAAATTGAGAGAGACATCAAAAACAGGGAAGAACCAACGCAACAAAACTACATTATTATATGTCAAGAAGATATCATGAAGTCAGCAACAAGCCATAATACCATACATCTTCCACAGTGATAGTACAAGAAACAAAAATATGGCAAAAAATATGGATGAAATAAGCCATGAGCTCATAATATGGTATGGTATGGTATGGTCTTGGTTCAAGGAATTTGAGGAGGGGGTATTGCCACAAGCACTCAAACTTCCAAAGATATCAGGATCATGTGCACTATACCTGAAATTGACTTCTCAAATCAACAGACATCTGAAAAAGTAGATTTCAATCATTGAAATCTAAATCCAAGTAGAGATTATCAAACTAGCTTTTCTTTTGACTATTCATTACTTTTTAGAATTGAAAATGCAATGTCCGAACTCCATGTTCACAACCTGAAAGTGGATAAGACAGCTCGAACAATTACACGGCCTACAATTTCATCATCCTTCAGCATTACTTTGTTATCATTGAAAAAGTCGAACCACCAAACAAGAAATTATTGGAGGTTGTAACGTTCTGGTTGATCTCCATTCACCCATGATCATTATGATGCATGTCTTAATAAAGCATCCCTCAACTTTAATTCGTGGCTATATAAAAAACACTCACTAAAAACTGAGAGGACAGCCACTGTAGTTCAATAACAACTCAATGAAACAAAGTTAAGCACAATAACCATACTCATTGAAGCATTAGCTGTGTTATAATACTTTAAAGTTATGCAACTTTCATGAGGAAGATGTCGAAGTTCATAAAACCTTCCCCAACTATGCTCATATTATTAAAGAATATCCAGTCACATCTGGGGCGATATTTGGAACATGGGTTAAACTAGGGCGGGCTTGATTTTCTAAGCCCAGATCACGTTCGAGGGAAAGGTTTGCCTCACCACATTATTTGGCTTCTCAAACCCATGACTTGAACAAGTAATCCACTATTCAAGCTCCCGACATAATTTTCTTAATAAGCTTTCTGAATACTCCATTAAACTCAGGTTTAAGATGGTGAATACTTGCCTACACTGGGTCCTTACTTTTTTACATAGGCAAATTATCCTATACATTGGGTCACCCATTCAACACATCCTTAAAAAAGTAACTAAGATATTTTTTTCAACAAAAAGGTCTGCACCCACCCCAAGGCCCAAACTGTGGAGACATCACATCAAACAAGATTCCTAAAACTCACAATTCAATCAAGAGATAGCATTCCAGTTACTAACCCACATTCTTGATGCTCCTTAAGCCAATTTACAGCAATTACATCAAACAAAAAAGCAATAAATTTTCACAATCATTCTAGTGTAGAAAGGAGTGGCAATCAATTAGTAAAAAATTTAGTGGACAAGATGAGACTTACAGGGAAACATTGACGAGCAATTGAAGTTTTTCGACAGCAGAACGATGGTAACGTCTTCAGAGAGGGATTGCATTTATCATACCATCTTCTACTAGGAGTTGCAAGTGCAAACATAACACAACTGGCAACTTCTGAGTTCCATGACTTCCTAGAGCTCACTGTCAAGACCTTTATCGCTATTTCATAGTATCATGATTTACCTTTTTTATGCCATTGGTGGTGTCAAAAAGAATTTTCAGAACAACCATGCAATAGAAGGAAACCGAAAAATTCCAATTCATTAAACATTCTTCAAAATAACCATGTCAATAAAACAACGTAAATGTTGATAGCAAAATGAAGAAATTAATGGCATATATGGGTGATACATAATCTTAGCACAATCTCCAGCAAGTTAGTCACAATCAATTGTACAGTCAAATTCTAAATCTCTGAAAATTGTGATCATGATGAACATGGCAGGAATCTTGTGACGGTAAGAGGCACACATATTTATCATAATTTTGAGGACCGGGAACTTATCAGCATTGCCGTCCTGGTAGCACATCAATTAACAAAGGTTCCCCACCACTAGTTACTACCGTCCGTACGGATGATATCGACCACTTGGAGCACTCCCTGCACCATCATATCCTCCTCCTCCACCACCACCTCCTCCTCCGCCTCCTCCTCTACTTCCATAAAAGGAGCCTCTACCACCGGAAGGGTATCCAGTGCCAATGCCCATATCATAGCTACCTGCATACCCACCAGTATTAGGAGCAGCACTGCTGTTATATGCACCATAACTCTCGTCAGGTCCACCATAACCACCTCTAAAATCATAACCTCTACTGAAGCCTGCTCCATAACGAGCAGAGTACCCCATAGAGGGGTCTTCTCTGTAAGCTCCAATGCCACCAGTACCATACATTCCATAACCACTAAAATCATTTCCACCATATCCACCATATCCACCACCTCGAGCACCATACGGTCCACCAGCCCTAAAACCACCACCATACCCACCACCTCCAAACTCCCCATATGCATCCCCATAGGTACCACTGTAACTTGGCCTTGAATCATGGTATCTTTTAGAAGGGGGTGGAGGTGGATTAGACTTTTTTGGCTCTGCCTTCTTGATCTCCACCTTTAGAACAAAGACACACAAACCTCAAATTGTTAAAATGACTCAATAGATGAATATGTTGAGTAAATAATCTCCATTCTTATGTTGTACATGTGACTGATACAATAAAAAAATCATAGTAGGAGCTATAAAAAGCCTTAAATGCAGTTCACTTAATGAATTTTGGTTTCAACATTTATCTGAATTTGAATAAGCATGCAATAAAAGACGGCTTTCTGTTGTTTAGGTGAGGTTTAATTTTGAAAATGTTCAAAATTTGATTCCAATCATTTTCTATCCTATGTTTTAATATTTGAGTTCATAAACAGGACAAATAATCAAACAATATCAAGCATTGCTTCCAAAAAAACAAAAAAATTATTTTCAATAACCACTAATTTACTTACTCCAAAAACATTTTGCAAAATAGATTTAAAGATTTAGAACTTTTCAAACTTCAATCAAGATCATCCCTGAACAACTGTAACAACAAATGAACCCATGGACGCAAATAAGTTAAAAAAATGGAGCCTACAGGCCCCATCATTACTCTGTATAGACTTCTCAATTGAAGATGCTTGTGCCTTGGTAATAACAAAAATAATTCAGGATATAGTGGCAATGGAGATGTTGGTACGGCATAACAAAGGTTCATAGTGAGGAGGAAGAAGTTGTGCAACAAATGTTCGTAGTGCTACAAAGGTTGTGTTGCTAACAAAGGTTCATGGTGCAAATCCGAGAAATACTAAAGTTGTGCAACCACATGAGGAGGAAGAAGTTCCATCTATTTCTCAAAGAGAATTGAAACAAATGATAAAAAAACCCACAATAGGGACCTAGCGAATTGGATAATAGAAAGAAGATTCTGTGTAGATAAATCAAAATCTACTAAAGATAGAGAGAGGACATGTTAGACTATCGCAGCCGGGATAGAACTTTGCTGACCTGACTGCCTGCCAACTCAAGTCTGTTTCCATTTGCCAAGAGATCATCAACTGCTTGCTCTGTCTCAAATGTAATAAAACCAAACCCACGAGACCGACTAGTGGAGTGGTCCCGCATAATCTGGTGTTCCTTAACCTCACCATATTGCATAAAAAAGTCCCTGAACTCATCTGCTTGAAACTTAAAAGTGAGTACTCTATTCCTCTTAGTACCATCTAAACAAAGCAATGGTGTAATCAATAAGCTACCTTCGTCTACAGACGTAGGAATTCCACCCACAAAAATCTTCTTGGTCTTGAAATCACGAGAGCTGGAAGATCCTTTGGGTATTGTACGCTTGATTTCCACCTAAAAATTAAGTCAAAGTTTGAGCATAAAATCATTGAAACCTAATGTCTAACTCAAATTCAACACTAAACATAGGCCTACTTGTTTCCCATTAATAATATGTGTGTCCTCAATGACTTTATCTACCACAGAGGGATCAGCATAAGTCACAAACCCGAATCCGCGGGGATGTCCAGTCTTCCGGTCCTTCATTATAACAGAGTCCGTAATTTCTCCATAATCACCAAAATGTTTAACAAATTGTGCTGCATATAATCAATTGAAATCAACAACAACAACACAGTGATTGCGTAGCAAGAAGCCTGACACCACACAAGACGAAGTATAAAAAACTAACCAGAAGTCGTTTCCCGCGGTAAACCTCCAACGAAGATTTTCCTACAACAGCACCCAAACGACCATATAAACGGATCAAGAAGCATAAAACAAAACAAAATCGTCCAACACATCATAACCACAAAATACCATGCCCACACCAGAAAATATCGACCGAGTACCCAGAGATTCGCTTGGAGTATTACAGAGCAAGAAAGCTTACCCCGCACTCGCTCCGTCGCCATGAGAGGGAGGATCATGTCTACTTCCATCGTCTTTGTGGTTCAAGGGCTTGGCGTCCTCATGTTCGCCATTAGTGGCAGCATCATTCCCCTTGGAATCCATGGAGTTTTCCGACATTAACGGAGCAGAGGAACAAGAAGAGAGAGGGTAAAGACAAGGGAACGAGGGAATTGGCTAAGCCCTAGAGAACATGCGTTGCTGATGTTGGTTCGCACCGCCGAGTTCGGAAAAATGGCGCCCTTAAACCCTAGAATTCGCAATTGGCCACAACCTCCAGACCTGCCTCTTAATTCATTGGACCAATGCAATAAATATCTTGGTTTTCAATCTGCTGCGCCCTGGCTTACTTTTATCCCATACAACCGGCAGTGATGATACATTAAATTTTCAATTTCAAAAATTAATTTTTTTATTTTTGACTTTATTCTATATTTTTAAAATTAAGACCTACTAAATAATTTTAAATTTAAAGTATAAGGACCTGTTACATAAATTTATAACATTTACTAAATTTATAATTTAATATTATTTGATGGTTAACCCGTTAATTAATCATTCATTATTATTTTGTTAACATATTTAAACACGCGTTTATGTATCTAAATATAGTAATATTATGATATACAAACAAATAAGCCCTTTGTTAATAAATTTTAATAGTTCTCTTTTGAATTCATATGGTATAATGTGAGACATATTTATTAAGAGTTAAAAAATTTGTTACACGACATAATTTAGTTAAAATTAAACTAATTTGTGACCATATAAACTTTTTTTTAAATTGTTTCCGTTTTCAAAATTTAAATAAATAAAAAAAAGTGTTTATAAAACCTCTTTTACTTTTTTATAAAACCTTTATTTAGTTTCAAAAATACCCTTTTTTCATTGTTCTATCTACAATGAGGGTATATTGGAAAATGTCAAAACACAGAGTAAATTGATTTTTTTTAAAACACAGGATCAAATGGAAATAAATTACTAAAATAGTAATAAACACGAACTTTTTCCTTATTATTATTAATCTATTATGGAATAAGGGCCCGACCCCGAAGAAAGGCCCTAATTCCCGTACGTAAAGGGTTAGTACATCATCGATTGAAGAGTCAGGTCAGTCAGTAAACTTCTATTCATGAGAGATTCTACGTCAGAGACTCCTACAACAATCGAGTCTGTTTGATCAATAACCCAACTAGCTTTAAAAATTTTGTAATACAATGTTCCCAATGGTTCAGGGCCATTGTTCCAAAGTCCAGACAAAGACCCAAATCAAAGAGCACAGAAGTCTTAACAATCACTTAAGAAAGCCTGATTCTAAGTACAATTCAATCATCCTCTAGCATGATACTAATCTCTAACATATTACTCCTTTGACAATGATTTAGAGTTGGAAAACATTGCAAATCCCATAATTTTAATCAAACATAAGAACAATTCCAAAATCTGGGACTTGCATGTTAAAACTTGAACCTCTCCTCCAAAGAAAAGTGCGAAAATGAAGCCCAATAAAAAGTGGGATCCAAACAGCCAAGAGGTTCAGATCTTCTTCGAGCCATAGTAACAAGAATGCCTGTTGAATGGGTTGGAATAAGTTCGACAGCAGACACAAAACTAGAAGGTATTTTGCACGTTGAATCTCCGTCTTCCCTCACGTTTGTAATATGGAGTCTCGTCAATTGTTTGTCTTACATAGTCTACAAATGGTTGTGGTGTTCGAGGAGACTGTTCATTCGAAAGAACAGGGCTGCTGCGATCGGGCGTGACGGGTGCTGTAATAGTTGGAGTATGAGTAGTGGCAGGACGAGAGGGCTGAGAGGGCTGAGCTCTGTTAGGCTTGTCCAGGAAACAAATAAATAAAGCAATAGTTAATATGAGCAAGAACAGAGAGCCAAGTATTGTAGCCCAAATGGTCGTTGTACCAAAGGCAGCTACTGATACTTCTTTTTCTCTGGGTTCATAGAAGACATCAATTTCTGTTCTTTGGCCTGCAACATACACATACCACCGCCAAAATCATGCATCTCAATTTGGTGATATTAATGATGAAGGAATAGTTTTACGAATAGCATAAAAACAGCTTACCGTTGGCGGCTAATGTGATAATAATCTTGTCTTTGAATCTCTTCGTTCCCATTGCTTTCACCTGAGTATAGATTGTTTAAAGAAATAAGGGCAGAACTTGCTTCATATACGGGCATAAACAAATTGATTGGATTATGAGTAAATATTAAGTAGGGTCAAACTTACTTCATACTCTGAATGACCACCAACCCCAGAATCTTCTTTAGAAATAGGACCAACGATGACCAAATCCCGTTCATGGCAGTAAAGTTCAACGTCTATAATAGTGTAAAAGCAAATATCATCAGCAACAATCAATTGTAAAATACACACAAGATACCTTCATAAAGTAATAGTTTTAATACTACAGGCCCAGGGATGGGATGAGATGGGCCATTGTGGACTGGAAGTTATCTGCTATAGAATTAATGAAGTGTTGCTGGCAGTAACAAGTCAACAGACATGCTAAATGGAAGCCGGGAAAAGGTTTCAGCAATAATACGACGCTATATTCTTATAGTAGTTGTCAATAAGAGAATTTTCCTAATTATGATGCCGTATACTGAAACAACAGCAAAAGTGTGAGATCCCACATCGGTTGGAGAGAGGAACAAAACATTCCTTATAAAGATGTGAAAACCTCTCTCTAGCAGACGCGTTTGAAAACCTTGAGGGGAAGCCCTTAATAGGAAAGCTCAAAGAAGACTATATCTATTAGTGGTGGGCTTGGACGGTTACAAAAAACCCTCTCGTTTTCCAAGAAAACCCCCCATAAACTTTTCCAAATTCATTGTAGTAACTTATGGTGCAAAATATTTATGCCTGTACAATCTTAAGCAACCATAAAACTGGTCTAATATATCCATAGGCTACGTCAAGAAGAAAAAGTAAAGGAAGAAGTTAGTCTTTAAACAACTTTATTGAACCATATGAAAGCATTATCTTTTTGGATAGTAACTAACAGCGACTAGCAAGCTCAAACATTTTGACCTCCATGGTGACAAGAAAACACAGCGAATTGGCCATGCGTTCAATTAATGAGATATAATTATTATCTTTTAAAAGAAAATAGAGTCCTCCAGAACTTTAATTGAACCATAGAGAGAAGAGACACTCTCAGGTTTATCTGAGGAGTTGTACACAGAATTTGGCAGATCTACTGATAAATTTCATTTCAAAACATAATATAATAATTATTTTTTCGTATGAAACAGAATCCTCCATAACAGTATAAAGCATATTAGAGATTCCCTCAAGTTTATAAAACATAGTGTAACATAGAATTTGGCATATCTAATAATATATTACAAATTCTCTCTTACAATATGTATAAAGTTGTTAGCTTACCTGTATTCCCCAAGATAGTTATAACAGTCTTGTTCGAGTCTGGAGTCAGAATCAATTGCGTTGCACTCTGAAATTTGAAAATAGATAATATTTGATAAGATCACACACCAAATTTTCTTGGAATACAAACTAATTTTACGAAGAAGGAACATATGTAAAGGATTTGGTGAGCTTTGTTGAACTATTGGAAATTACCATTATTATTTTGAAAAAGAGTTTTAAAAATAACTTCTCATGGAGATAGCAAATGATTTAAAAAAGCTAAAATTGACAAAAAACTGTCACATTATCCAAAATCATCAGTTCTAGGAAAGAAAGAAAAGAACTTAAATGACTAATTTCTTATGTTGATGCCCATAGTTACGAGCTGTACATCAATTTGTGACTGGAAGAAACATCCGGATAAAATTATACAGGTTCAGTTTCCTGATAAATACAATGCAGGTGTTTATTAATGATTGAATTACCTTGCCCATCTCCATAACAGAGAAGCCTCCAATAAAAAGTGCAGAAGCAGATCCAGAAATTTGGCTGCCTTCTCGAGATGAAGCATAAATAGTAACAGATATATCTGGTCTCATGGCCTTCGACTTGGGGGCTGAATGTGCCAAGTGCTCCGGTGAGTAAGGAAAAAAGAGGCAATACAAATTGTCGTTGTCAAGATCCAACCATGGCTTTGCATACCTTTAATCCATAAAAAGAAAATGAATGAACAGTCAATTACTCAATTCAAGAATATTGATGGTGGGGAAGAAATATCGAAACATACCCAACAAAGAGAGGGTCTACTCTACAGTCGTGCAAGACTCTCTTATCATTTAGAAGAGTTCCATGTTTGCCACTGTAATAAAAGAAAAAGGTCAGAAGAAAACTTAACATTTCAACAGTTTTCCATGATATTTTTCAATGAAAAGGTTCCTCAATCCCCAAACTTAAAACCTTAATTGACCTAAGAAAAAAAAAAAAAACTTTATACCCTAACAAATTATTAGCTTCAAGTAAATTAATAAATTTACTACGTATACAACAAGAAAATATATAATCAATCAATTGTAATTTATAACCAGATCAGAAAATATTATAAAATTAATAAAAGAAAAAGAAAAACAATCTCACCAACTTTCCTTTACTATTACTAATGGAAAACTACTTTTCTGAACTATATTTAAAATTCTTGGAAACTTCATTAGCTAACTAGGTAAATTTGCCCAAAATATATTGTTGTCAAATTAGTTGGTGAAGGAATATAATCACCGAATTACAACCTCAAAAGAATTCAATATGAAAGAGTCATTACATATGGTACTGAAAATTATTACACAACTGACCAAAAGATATTTCCAAAATTCAGTGACAGTGAAATCTAATGTCTTATATTCACATGAATACAAATCTACAAACCTGCAATTCACAGAGAAGTTATATCCTTTTGCTGGGAAAGGAACATTTGTCAAAATTTCAGCTGGAGCAACCACGGACAGAGTATACCCAGTCTGCACCGTTGCTGTGGTCCTTAAGTTCAAATTCGAACCTTCAAATAGTACTGTAGCATGGAACAGGTTGTGGATTATGTGGCAAGTATAAACTATCTTCCTCCCAATTCTTCATATATTTTTAGAGATACATGATCATTTTATGCGATAATATATACAAATAAATCTCTAGAATCAATCCTTAGATATTAGCTAACATTTTCCTCACTTAAAAGAGATTACGAAAATATCCCTTAACTACACAAATATTCCTTGAATCAAGACCATTCCTTCAACACTCTCCCTTAAGCTGAGGAATAGATATCATCCATTCCCACCTTGGATGTCTAACTCATGAAACAAACATTGAGCTGTGAAGTCCTTTGGTTGGTATACCTACTAGTTGAAGCTGTCGGGGCACATAACTAATGCATACTATTCCCTTCTCTAATTCTTCTTTGATAAAATGTCAATCGATTTTAATATGCTTTGTTTTATCATGTAGGATAGGATTATGTGCAATATTGATAGCTGATTTGTTGTACCAGTACAACTTTATCTGATCTTCTCCCTTCATCTGTAATCATCAAAGATCATCTTCAACCATAAGAGTTCACAGAGCTCTTGTGCAGTAGCGTGAAATTCTGTTTTGACAGATGATTTAGCCACCACGTTTTGCTTTTTACTCCTCCATGTTACCAAATTATCTCCAAGAAAAGTATAATACCCCATAGTAGATCTTCCATCCACAATTGATCCAACACAGTCAACATTAGTGTAAGCTTCCAATGCAAGAATATTGTTTCGTTTGAACAAAATTCCTTTCTCTGAAGTTCCTTTCAGATAACGTAACACTCTATATGCTGCCTAATGGTGAGGTTCTTGTGGATCATGCATGATTGGCTAATTACACTTACTGAGTATGTTATGCTTAGTCTAATGTGAGCTAAATATATGAGCCTCGCCACTAGCCTTTGGTAGATTTCTCTATTCCTATAGGTTCTTTTAGCCTGTTCACTACATTTCTCTATTCACTATATGAGCCTCCCCGCTAGCCTTTGGATCATGCAGAAAGTTGGACTTGCAGCTTTCCGATGGCGACCTTGCGGTGGACTGTGATACATGATTGGATGAGTTATTGTGATACTTGGTTGAAAGCAGAAAGCAAAGGCGATTGGTTATAGTAATGCACAAAAGGTCGGCAGCTATGAAGCTATGAAGCTATGAAGGCTCTGAACAAAATTCATCACGATGGATGATTGGCGGCTATGAAGACTTCACCAATTGAGTTAAGGTTTGGTTTTAGGCTATGATACCATATTACATGTATAAACTATCTTTCTCTCCATTCTTCATATATTTTCAGATTATAAAACAAAAGGCTAAAAAAATATTCCTCAATACTAGTTAAAATTAAATCTAGCTAAATCCCTAGAACTAATCTCTAGATATTAGGTAATATTTTCTGTAGAGGATAACAAAAAGTCTGTTAATTTAAGACATTCCTTAAAATATAAGTTTAAAAATGAAGTAACAAATATAACCCAATGAAGGTATCAGGTACCTTCGGTTGAACCAGGACCAACTGCTTCAGCTATCCCAGATAGCATATCCACAGATAAAACACTTCCATTGGTTGTAGTCCACCGGCCCGAAAGTTGACCATTGAAACCTACACAGATTTGTAGTAAATCCTTATATTTAACTGTTTAAGCCGGCCTGAGTTTCCCTCCACACCCCCACCCCTTCAACGAGAAAAAAATGTGAAAAAAAAGAAGAAAGAAACCCTGCATTATCCTGAAGTATGGAGGTACGCATTTGAAAATTAATTTGCAAGGAGAATAATCATTGACATGACAAAGAAACTAATCAAGTGTGTGTCTTGATATTGGCTTTTTGAGTAAAATTTAGACTCAGTTTATCAACGAGAAAATCTGATGCTCTCAATTCAATTCCCGCGAGATACTAACCTTTTATACTGAAGTTGAGATGACTACCAACAAGAATTACTGGGTCTTGAGGATGTATTAGCGCACCAACTGAAATCTGGGGGAGACGATGAGATTCAGGGAATCATAGAGAAATTATGGCATGATATAACTTGCATAAAGGTGTCAGGCTTATACCTGTAAATCACGATATGTACGAACTACTCTTTGGAGATATGAAAAAAAGTGCAACCCCAAAAAGATACATTAAACAACACTGGCCACATTTTTTTTTTTTTTTTTTTTTTTTTTTTTTTTTTTTTTTTTTTT
>NW_019272023.1:3397252-3408031 GCF_002738345.1 Cucurbita maxima | reverse complement strand
TTTTTTTTTTTTTTTTTTTTTTTTTTTTTTTTTTTTTTTTTTTTTTTTTTTTTTTTTTTTTTTTTTTTTTTTTTTTTTTTTTTTGTGGGTGGCGGGGAGGTCTTATCTGACTGAAGAAAAACTAAAGACTAAAAATTAGTTGTCCAGAAAAATTTAAAATTAAAACTTATACAGATCTTATCTGACTGAAGAAAAACTAAAGACTAAAAATTAGTTCTGCATGTTGATTAGTGTCTTAACACTGCCAATTTAATTGACTGGGTTTCAAAGGATCTCAAGCAAGGAGAAAGCTACGATCATGTGAAACACGTAGATATTTTAGGTTTTCTTATGTCAAAATTCTTTGTTCTCTCTCTTTGTCAAAAAAATATGAACGCACATAAATATTTTACAAATTTAAAAGAAGAGGCCCTTGGTCCATACCAATATATAGTCTGACTTTTCTGGATTCTTGTCAATCGATACTTGGACAAGAGCTCTACCATGTTGCCTTGCCTTCAACAATAAAAGAAGAAGTCACAACAGAGCTACAGCAAAATATAGTTAATTTAAAAATTCAATCAATAGCCAACACACAATTACTGTCTACAATTATGTGAGTTTCATGTGGTTAAGAACTCTTTTAATGAAATTCTAGATTTTTTTTTCTTATAGAAGATAAAATTTATTAGTAAACCGAGAAGAGAAGAGACGAAGAAGATGAGAGTGCTCGAGGAGATGAGCAATTGGGATGACTCTGAAAACAGCGATATTTTAAGAAGATGAATAATTGGGATCCTTGCAATTCTCATCAACAAACAAGGATAGATGTACATCACGACTACCAAGCACAGGAGGAATGGAATCAAGGTCAGGTTTCTTCTAAAAGACAACTCCAAAGAGTCATGACAAGAATATAAAACCTTTGTTATCTAAGAAAATTAAATAAGGGCTTGACCAGGGAAGAACTATGATGATAAAGCCAATCAAACTTGATTCTAAAACAAGATGACATTTCTTGACTAATAAAACTTAAGGAAAAAAATATATATTTGGTCCCTAAGGTTTGAGTTCGGTGTCTATTTAGCCCTGATGTTTCAAAAGGTATTTTAGTCTTGAGATAAAGAAAATAGTTCTAAATGGTCACAAGTTAATTTCACCCTTAATTGACTCACGAAAAAATGATGTGGAATCTTGATATGACAAATTTTAATAATTTTACATTAATCTTTTTTTCATGGCTTGGTGAAAACCAAATAAGAAACTTCAGAATTTTCACGAACCTTCAAACACAAGCCACGCCTCCTAGAGAAGTCCATTCGAAAACAAATAAACAAATATTAAAGTAGGAGAAACTATCCCACTTCCTAGAGCTGTCCATTCAAAACATTTGCAGACTATATAGATAAATCAATCCTGATATTAAAAACCAATTTATTTTTATGTAAAGACAGTACTTCACGAACCTTCAAATAAATATATCCATTGCCTTCTCTCAAATAATTAACAGAAACAATATCTGGGTAGTTAGTTTCCACGTAAAAGAGAACAACATCATGAGCCTCGTGAAAGAGATTGCCTAGTTAAGAACATTGTCAGATATGATCCATAAGAAAAGAATATCAAAGCATATAAAATCAAATTTTTACAAATAAAAAATTGGTACCTAGAGAATCATAGTAGCTAATTGGAAGACGAAGTTCGGTATCAACAGCAAGATTGATCACGTGGAAAGGGAATTCCTGATTTGTTAACCTTATTTGGGCGACCTGATAACAAATACCCAGACTGAGTGAGAAGCTAATGAACAGATGAAGATATATATAACACCTAACACAATACATCAACCAAGGGAATACTGCGTGAAAACGGGAAGGAGATCTCTTATGCACATAAAAGAGTAAAAAAGAACACAACGAGAGTGAAAAATGTGGGAACCTCTATCAAGCAATCCTGATTCTTAGGAAAATCCAGGAAATAAAATTAATGAGTAGATATCATGTAAGGTTCAATATTCCCAAATACTACAAAGATACAACATACAGAGATTTTCTTCAAGAAGGCACATACCTAAAAGTGGAAGACTCCTTGTAAAGTGGAATAATTTTTTTGTGTGTGCATTGCTGACTGGTGAGGCAGGATATACAAGAATAAGATTATCTTGTTATTAGGGGGGCTCGGGGGGATTAGTATCTTAAGGTGTTGTTAAGAGAGACAATGTCCCTCTTGAATTGGCCAGTAAATGATGGATCAATTTTCCATTGGAAGATATTAATCAATAAGGATGCTATTATATTCTAAATTTGGTAGAAGTTTCACAATGTAAAGGAACATAGAAATTCAGAGAGGAACAAAAAAAAAGTGATGAGCATAGTATTCCATGCCTCTTCAAGAAATATAACAATTATGAGTTGAAGATAATGAAAATGAAAATGAAAATAAAACAAAATGAGACTAAAGGAATGACTTTCCCTACTCCTTCCGGGAGGACGTCCTCCAAAATAACAAATTTTTGGCTAAGGCTCATAATAAATGAATGATTTCTCATGGATATTTTAAGCTCATGGCACTCTAATATTCAGATATTGACACACAAGGAAATAAAATTTATACCTCTGCCACTCTGACACAAGCAGCAATCTCCATTCTTCCAGAAGAGCGATCATGTGCCTGAATGCATGCAATATTGTTACTCTCTGAAGTCTTTATTCTTTCCCCATGAATGGAGATGGAATCCTTCCAGGCATCTTCATCCTTTTCACCACAACCTCTTAATATGGAATATGTTATAGTTCTTTTTCGGCTCTGACTCTCCCAGTGGCCATATGAGTCCAAGGATGATGGCAAAGCTTTGCTTGAAGTGTAATAGGGAGGAAGAATCCAGGTGATTGGAACTCCAAGAGCAAGGGGAAGATTAGGTATCACTGATAAAGACGCCGAAGCATTAAAAAATTTTGTTTCTATTTTTGAATCAGAAGTGAATTCACACAGGAACGATACAGCAATCTTCGTTATGCCTGCAGATCTGCGGGAAGAATAGAGAAACACAGATAAAGAAAAGCAGGAAAGGTGAAAGCAAGACAGTAATCTATGAATGAAAAGGGATCATCATAAACCCAGCAATCCACCCAAAAATGTGTCACCACCTCATTTCCAATAATTCAATCTCGCCTGATATGAATGAGTAAATTGATAAAAAAGACTTAATCCTTAATATTTGTCTGATATGTACGCCTAAATTGACAGTACCTAATAGCTTATAAGAATGTAATAAAGTTGCTCCATTCCTATTTATGATTATACATTTTCATTTTTTATAAATTACCCCCATTTTCAATAGAACATTAAAAATTCAGTCTTGCTAATCAAAATAAAAATTTACTACTAACCTCAAAGTAATCTCAAACATTATTCAGCAATCAAATAAAAATAGGTGTATTGGGCATGAACATGGAGTGTTTGCCTAGAACATATGCCCAACCCATCCTCAACCATCATGTTTTCACACCATGTACTTAGTTTTGTTGTTTATTTTCATTTGTTAAGAGTCTTGTGGATGTACAACGTTTCTCCCTTCTTAACATATAGTAAATTTGTTTCAAAATGTAATACAGAGAGACCAAATAGTCATCAAATCTCCCCCGACCAAGTATTGTAAATGCTATTGCTCTCAAGCTTTTTAGCCGTGGTCTACAACGCTTTCTTTTCAAGATGTTTTCAAATACTTTTCTTTTCTCACGTTTTGTAAGACCATTTTTAGTGAAAATGTGAGTGGAGGCTAGACCCGTGCTCAAGGTTGTCTGCAGTAGTTGATCTTTTACAGCTGACTTGCAACAATGCGTTGAAGCAAGTCCTGCACAATCACTCGTCTCAAGATAGAGAAGATACGATTGTGACAATAGGCACCACCCCCACCCCCAAAAAAAAAAAAGATAGGTACAGTTTAAATAAATTTAAACCAAAATTTGAAGATTAAACTTAAAATAATAATAATGATAATAAATAAATTAATAAAAAGTCATAAAAATCAAATCTACGCAGTAGCTTGAATCCCCGAAGTCTTGTTATGTCGACTGAATTGTCAAAACAAGAGATAGAAGCCAAATTAGTTTGCTGCAGCAATATTTGGAACATACCTTCCATATACCATATTGATAAAGCCAAGCTCCTCGTTCATATAACTCATTAACTGAACATCCTCTAGAACAGTTGAAGTAGGCTTGAAGTCTCTACCACTGAGGCGCTCTGACAATCTATAACCCAACACCTAAGCAACATATGTCAAACTTCTATCCAATGGATACCAATACCTCAATTTAAGAAATCACAGAGGCAGATAGTCTCACCTTTTCATCTTCAATAGTCCAACTATAACCTTTGCACAATTGATAAAAGGAAAATACATCACCCTGACAACAGACTAAAGTCAGTAGGTCGCCATGTTAGAAATCAGATGAAAATGCTTTGCTTCAGTTCTTAATTGTTACCTTTGGAAACAAGGGGTAAATAGGCATCTCGTTCCCAACACCTAGTTGTTCATTTTGAACATTCAACAACACATTGGACGGAATTCCTACTTTAATGTTTCCATATGCTCGACAAATAATAGAGCCTCCATAACGAAAAAAAGTCGCACTGATATTCTGGAAGTTTTTTAAGGAAAAAGGAACGACATTAGGAAATGGTGAGTGCATACTTAATGACAAACAGAAACACACACTATCCAGTTGGGAGTTGTAAAATAATAATTAAACAAAATATATAAGGAAAAAAATCAATTTATACCCCTAAACTTTGGGGGTGTACCAATTAAAATCTCAAACTAATAAATGTATCAAACTAAACACTAAACTTTCATGAGTGAATCAATTTAGACCATTTATTAGAATTTCGTTTCAAAACTGCTCATGCATATTTTTCACATGGGTAAGACTTCTTTAAATGTAAGGACTAATTTAAATTCGAGAAAAATGCAAAAATCATTTTGAGATATTTTTCATCTTCTAGGCTTATATTTTTCTCTACGTATTTAGAAAGGGTTACATGATAATTTTCTTGTAACACGTATTTAATGGAAGTGAAAATATATAAATCACTAGCAAATGGTTTAAATTGATTGACTTAACAAATTGTAGAGTTAAATTGATACAACTATAAGTTTGAGGTTTTGATACAACTCTGAAGTTCAGGTTATAAATTGATTTTTCCCAAATTATAACATAAAACCCGTGCTTTAAAAGTGCAAGGTGCACTACAAGGCGAGAAAACTCCCAAGTCATTCGTTGAGAATCTATACAGCAAGAAGAAAATTAGAAGGATCACAGCATATGAATAGCGAGTTGGCAATATTTCTTACACATTTCCCAGACGAAACTGCCGAAAGTAGCCCAGAAGACTTATGAACATTCACAATTGCATTATCCAAACTCGCAAATTCAACGTATGTGCCAACTGTTGGACCACCTTCGACTGTGAGCTGCGGGTACACAAAAAAGAAAATGCAACTATATCACAGATTTCCTTTTCTATTTTATGAAATAATAAACATCACAATCTGACAGCAAAGAACCTATCTTTTCTCTATTTTGTACTTATTTTTCTATATTCCAGGATCCATAAGTCAGTGACTTACCGTATAAGATGCACCTGGAAAAAGAAAAATATCATGTGGGTGGAATCTTGGTGGTGCATAGACTTCAATCTTTATTGGTTTGCTTAATATTTCACGTCCAGATTGTTGTAGAATGCTCACCTGTTTTAATAATAAATTTAACTTGTAAATTCAAACACCTCTTCAGAAATTGACAAAAGTTCAAATATACACTATTGCAAATAAACACTAAGACGAAAGTAAACTTACATAAAGAGTAGTTGTCCCAAGTGATACAGCTTTAATTTTGAAACTTGGAGCTTTAACCACCCCATGACGAGTAATCATAGAATCATCAGTGTCTACAAGCTCAACTATTTGATCCTCAATATGAACGAGAATATTCATGTACGCAAACTGTATTACAAAAAAGAATGCAGTAAATTAACTTTGCTATTTCTATATCTAAATAGAGATTGAACATCGTATGAATGATGGAAGCGCATAGAAAAGGCACAAGGATGCTCCCAAACCAAGGGGAATCACGAGGAGGCCCTCAGTCTTTTTCTTAATAAAAAACAAAAATTTCATTGTTGAAACAGGAGGTAGACAAAGAAAAAGGAGTTCCAATTTGATAAGATCTGCATCACAAGCAAACAGTTGTCCAACTCTTCACTAGCTCAAGATTTCCCCAAACTCAATGCACTTGCTTCCTCCACTCCAAAATAGCTCCCGTGATGAGCATGTAGTGGTTTTAGGTCTTTTTTCTTTTTTTCTTTTTGAACAAAATACGACACTTTTAAATATGAGTATGAAAAGAGACTACTGCTCAAAGATAAATGAGCAAAAATAAACAGGGAAGGAAAAAAAAAAAAAAAAAGACTGAAAAAAGCACAACGAAATAAACATAAAGAAGTCGAAAGATTAAAACTAAAAAGGAACAATAAACCTGGCTTAGTTACGATATATATCCTAAATGGAAAGCCCTACAAACTTCTTGGACAGAAAAGAAACTTTGTAGATTACTTAACGATGAGAAGATTTCTAAATGGCCATGTTTTCCCTCAAGCACTCATTGGCCTCTCTATCAGATTGATGAAAAATGATTGCCCTCTTGAATCTACGAATCAATTTGAAGTAAGACCTCTATTTGAATAGAATGTGAGCAAACACGATCCTGAATTAAAAGTTGCAAAATTTTGACGGACAAATGCCCATAGAAGATAAAATTCTTCCTTTGAGCACTCAACAACGAAATCATTGGTACTTAAGATGCCATTCAAATAGAAGGATCGAGCAAGAGTGTTATGTGTTTGGAGGAGTCTGAATGCAGCGACATTTATATCTTGTGATTTTTCCAACAAATTCTAAAATATTCTTCCATCTCCATTCAGATGGCCAAACCTTCTACTAATACAAAAGTTTTTCAATTGCCAATTTTGGGGGGCCGCCCCTGAAAAAGAGAGAGTATATGGTTACAACTTGATTGAGTTTTTTTTAATGATCCTATGGGTTGAAAGGAACAATCGGACAACTAAAACAGACCCCTCTATTATTATTATTTAATTATTTTAAAGCGTAATTAATCTTTTGATCAATTGAAACACTATTATGTAACTTGCATCAGCTGTTATGGAGTTAAGAAAGATCAACTCTGTTGTTTTGGGATCTTCTGATCGCTTACAAGAGTTTCACCTTCCGCACAAGGTGTCTCTTTGAGGACCTTGTAGTAAATGACCCCTGTAATGAATATTTATGGGAGGAAGCATGCTATAAGAGTTAGCGATAAGAAAGAATGTAATTGGTAAGAAAGGGGCTGCTAAGAAATAAGACATATATGCTGATGCAATAGGCTTGGGCCTTAGTGTATAAGGGCGTAGCGAAAGTAAAACGGGTATGCTTTTGTGACTATTACTAAGGGTTGGCAAAGAGGAGAAGCTCTACAATTTTTCCTCAGCTTGAGAGGAATTTAGAATTTTAAAAAGGTTAAAGAACTCCCGGGAAAAGGTGTGAGATTTTTTTTTAACAAGAAACAACTAAAAATGAACAATTGTTCAAGATTCAAACTCCCAAAGGACTGATTGGAAAGACAAAAAGATCAAACAAGAATGGAACATGCTCAACACGACCAATACAACCACACCACTAAAAGAAAAATAAGGAGGGACAACAAAGAACTATTCACAGCCGAAAATGAATCCTACCGCTTCTGAAACCTCCTTGAGCATAGAAGAAGTCAAAGAAATAGAACTTAGTGAAGACTTTTATTTATAAACACAAGAACCTCCTATAGATAAATCACATAGTCAGATCAATCTTCTAGAGAAGAGAAACAGATTTAATAGATAAACAAAATAAAACCTTCAGAAAAGCAAGCATGTGGGATCGAAAGTCTTTTATTGATAAAATCACAAGGGATTTCCCCTGGGAAGATGCAAACAAGGATAGAGGCAGTCATTTGGTTAGCTAGAAAAAGGTTACGACCCCCAAAATTTATGGAGGTTTGGCTGTGGGAGACTAGATAAAAAGAAATTCAGCCTTGCTTTTGAAATGGTTGTGGAAATTTCTCAAAATGAACAGCTTTGTGCAAAAAGATAATTAGAAGCAAATTCGTCAGACCAAAAGAGGCTGGTTCCCAAATCCGGTTAAGAAGATTTCTAATCTTAGCCCTTGGAAACACATCAGCAAAAATACTTCGGGGAAGAACACGTCGTCTTCAAATCAGGGAATAGGGAAAACAGATTTTGGGAGGGCATTTGGACCTCAGGGAGAGCTTTTTGTGAAGCTTTCCAAGCCCTTCATGCAATAGCCGATTCCAAAAGAATGTTAATTAGCCTTAGATGGTCTGCTGTGGGAAATGTTTGCAACCTAAATCTCGGAAGAGGCCTTGTGGACAGAGAAATGCAAGAACGGGACAGCCAATTACTATTCTGTAAGGAAAAACGCCAAAAATGAGGAAGACCAACTGTGCTGGCTTCCAGAGTCATCAGAGATTTTTTCCAGAAAATCTGCCTCCAATTAACTTCATGGGAACACTACTCACTAAAATCAATCTCTCTCTAAAATGATATGGAAAGGAAATAATTGAAAGAAAGTGAAGCTCTATAAATGATCTAAACACGATAGATAAAATCCAAAAATAGCCACACTGGGCACCCTCCACATCATTTGTGTTCCCTGCATTGGATATTCACTGCTCTTTTTGGCATATATTGAAAGAAAGGAATACCAGATTATCCCAGATAAGTTCACTTCTTTGGTTTGTTATTAAGTGAACATGTTCTGTTTATTCGCCTCGTCTATTTTTTTTGTAACATACAGCAATTCCTCATCAATTTAGATTGGAGGCCGTTCCTTGTTTATAGCTAGCCAGAAATTCTTTTTCACGCTAGGAAAAGGATGTTGTTCGGCAGAACCATAGAAAAATCAAAAGCATCCAACATTATTACCAATATCGTGAGGCAAAAGAGCAATGAGCTAAGATATGGCAAGGTACTTTGTATTAAAAAAACACATCATACAACAAAGAGAGGTTAAGATACTAAGAAATCAAACAATTTTTGATTTACACATGAAATCATTCCGCTATAATTGTTTTACCCCTTTTTTACTGCTTTATATCTTAGATTTTCTAACACTAATCTCTTTTCATTACATCAAAACATGTCAAATGTTTAGATGAATTGAGCTTTCAGTTCCATTTATCTATTTTTATTAGTATAAGAGAAGGGGAGCTGTATAAAAGGAAGAAAACTAAAAGCACACATACAGAATTTTAGAGGTAAGACCCATCCAATTATCAGTGATTTTTCCGTTGCTTAACATATAACAAGACATGATATGGCGCAGAACTGTACATAATTAATTTGAATCCGAACCTGGGAGGAGTCAAAAGTACTTCCATCACTAATCCCAGCAGCTAAATCAACAACTTGAAAGCCTTCTTCCTGATAATTTTAAGATTCCCATGGTAAACACAGTTTACATGAGGTATTAATAGTCAAATCAGAACATACCAGAAGGCTTATTTCTTCTTGAGAGCTAATCTTGATCCAGTCTACATCGGAAACATGAACCTGTAAAGCATTATAACCTTCTTAAGTATACATGGAGATGAAAATTTTAGTACAACTCGGAACTTCCTTAAAAGAAAGCAGAACGTTCATTAAGAAATAAGTTTTCAGAAACCTTATCATCCAAAAATATAATTTTCTTGCAAATTTTCATTAAATACTAATTTGACTCCAAGTCAAGTAATGCTAAAAAAGAGTCACAAGTAGAAATCAACATAGCGTTTCCATAGCATGAGCATGAAAAGGGGCATAGAAAAGGCAATCGTGCAAATATAACCATGTTCCTTTCAATTACTAATACTTGCAGGAATAACACTATGGAAAGATAAATTACCACAGCTGAAGATGATAGTGGAGGAGTGAGCCCAATGTCATAAACCGTCACAAGCGCAGTTCCCAATCCTTTAGGTGACAACACTAACTCTCGACATTGTATATCTGGAGCAGGTTGAATAACTTCAACAATACGAGAATCATTCACAACAGCATCCAAGAAACAGCTCCCTCCAGTAATCGACATATTTACCTGTGTTATCGCACTAACATTAGTTGTATGTTACCGCAGATATTGTGATTATAATTTATAAATTTATAGAATATGTTTAGGGGAAAATTAGGAAAGTATCATTTATTGCAATTTTAATTTTTATTATCATAAGGCTCCCTTGGTGTTTTCGACTATTTTAAGGAGAATATTCTACACTTGCTTGTTGATCCTCCTTTGGCACCAAAATCAAAAAAATTTACAGTCCAATGCAGTGAAAGCTCTTTTACAAAAAAATTTAGTCCAAGAGAAATCGAAGTATTTTCTTAACTAGCTACATTTTTGGAACATTTTTTATTCTTCCATTCCAATCTTTATTTTTTATACCACTATCATCTCTAGTTTGCTTGAGAAAAGTTCATAGACACTAGAAGAAACAAAAGATCCACAAGTGAGTCTTCCAACCAGCACAAAATGTGATAACAAGAGAGGAATAATCAATTTGTTCTTCACATCTTAAACAAAGAACACTATCTTCAAACCAAATGTTAAAGTACTTAACCACAAGAGCTCTTGTAAGTCATAACAAAAGCAAAAAAAAAAAAAAAAAAAAAAAAAAAAAAAAAAAAAAAAAAAAAAAAAAAAAAAAAAAA
>NW_019272023.1:3391686-3396891 GCF_002738345.1 Cucurbita maxima | reverse complement strand
AAAAAAAAAAAAAAAAAAAAAAAAAAAAAAAAAAAAAAAAAAAAAAAAAAAAAAAAAAAGAAGCCAAAAAGCAAAAACAAAGTTGAGAATCGTTGGCCGAACGTATGGCAACAGAATTATGGAAGGCGGAGAAAACATTGACTCAGAAAGAAAGCAGCTTGATAGCAGAAGCAACAACACAAACGACTGCTGAAGCTAGCCCATAGAAGAAAGAGGAAAAAATTCACAAACTAGGCCCAAAGAATGAGATAGCGAACGAGGATGGATGTTGAAGCTGAGATTGCAAACAAGGACAGCAGATAAAGGCAACCGTTCTTTGACAATCAGACAATGACAAATAGGACCGTCATGGCACAACTGGGTTTGACGATGACGGCAGCTAGGGTTGGGACTATCAGGAAGAGGATAACTATGTAAGCCCTTTAATCTAGAGGGTTGAATTTTGATCATCATCCAGATTGATACCAAAAGTTCAGATTTTAGGCAATTTATATTGAGACTCGATATTTTTCAAATTCTTTGATGGTACGGAAAAGATTGTCGAGAGCCACTACGTCATGAGGAGAAATGGGTTGTATCATCTGCAAATGGTAGATGTGTAATGGATAATGCTTGGGTGGTTTTTCCAGCATAGAACCCTCTAGTCAAGCCCTTTTTGTTCGGCCAAGGACAATTATGAATAAGAAAGGAGATGGATCGCGTTGTAGGAGACCGCTAGTAGCTGTGAGCTTGCATCTGAGCTTGCCATCTGTAATGATGGAAAATTTTTATCACTAGCCAAACCTCAGTTTGGTCCTACTTCTGGTTGATTTTGTTACTAAAAATGGAACACAAACTACCCATTTTTCTTGATACCAGCATGAATCCTTAAAACCTTTCTTCCTCGTAATGAAGGCCAGACAACAAACTCTAAAGACCACCCTATATGGGATCTAAGCTTCAACATGCGGAAAGTCCATGAAGGATCTCTGTTTTACTTGAAGAAACTAGAATGCACGGCAAATGCAGAAGTTCAATCAAATAGCTCCCTAACAAACGAAGATGGGAGAACTATAAAGGGATAACTTGTTTGTACTTCAAATCTTCAACAAAAATCATAACGTTTTCTTCCCAGATACAGAAAAAAAAAAAATGTTACACAGCAACTTTTCACTTCCATATTCAGCTGAAATCAAACTTTAATAATAAACTAAAATGTCAAACAAAACTCTTATTAACAACGAAAAGACAACAGTTTTGATGGACGGTGGCAGTGAAGACAAAGCAGAGTTGAGGGGTCGGAAAGTGAAAAATCAGAAGGTAGCAGTAATGCTTGACAACAACTTTTCACTTTAATATTTCGATGATTCTTTTCTGTTCTCTAATCAGAATATATATGTTTGCGTTTATATTGTTTTGGTTCCTATTAAGAATTTTACGACATGAACTTGCTGTTTCTATTCTGTTGAATAAGGTAGTTACACGCATCAATTCGCTTTAGTCAGTTTGCTTCATAGCTAAGTAGGTTAATGTTTTAGTTAAATGGCTTGTTAGATGACATCTGAAGTACTATGACCAAAATCACAACCACAAAATTTTAGATGTTAGGCTACATCAGATATCAAGACACCAAGATCGAAGTTGCAATATCAATATGAAAGGTATCAAATCAATGTATCCATATTGTGGGTATCAGGATTCTACCTTGAGATCCGGATTGAAAAACAGCAAATTGTACTCTGGGTGAACTCTTAGAGTAGAAACAAGCTGCATTTGTGAGCATCAGTTGTAAGAACCAAGTAAAGAAGATAACATGAGTATCAACAAATACATTACAAGTATGAAAATGGGCAAGGAAAGAACGAAAAGAAAAAGATTTGCAGGGTTAAGGAACTTCTTGAACTTAAACTATTCATCAATAATCATAAGAAGAAAAACACAAGCACAAGCTCCCCCTATATTTAGAAATAACGAATAAGGAAATACGTAAGGACCATACCTGTAAACGTATTGCATCTGTCAAAAGGTTATCTGCATTATCAAGCCACTGGGCAGAATAATCGCTCCTCACAGTGTCACTAAAGCCGGTGACAGTTGCACGAACAATGCACTTGAAGAGAAAAGATGTTTTTTCAACTCAGAGAAGCAGTAAAACGATGGGTGTTCAGGGGAGAGTAGGGATTTCAATCACACAAGAAGAAAGATCTCAACACCATTAAAACAGTTGTCTGCATTACATGCATTTCATCCATATAACCCGCACCAAATAAATAACAGTACATGTGCTCATAATGCCAGGAAAGAATATTATAATAATCAGCAAGAAGTACTTAAATACAAAAAAGAAATCACATGAAATGATGCTAATTTGAGTTGAAAACAATATAAGATTTTACCTCTCCTGATTCATTTCGCAATCTCAAAAACCTCTCCCAACTATACTTAGACCTCTTTGAATCATACAGCTCATCCCAGTAAGCTAAACTTCCACAACTGCTAAGTTCCCACCTCAAATGAAGAGAAGATGAGTTTGCAAAAGGCTCTCCTAAATCACTAACACCAACTGCAGCTATTCTTATAGTGCGACCATTAGCCACAGTAACAGGAGCAGCACGATGTCTCATTGAACCCCCATCAACTAGAATTGCAGTTCGTATGACGTCAATTTTATTCACTGCATAGTACCATCAGTTTACCAGTTCAAAAAGATCCAACTTTAGAATGAAAAACTGATTCAACAACTAAAACAATTGACAAAGGAAGTCTACATTTGACAAAAAGAAACAATTAATACCAGGTTCATCAGCAATTAAGACAATCGAAGAAGGGAATCCACACATGACTGAGACCAGAACTACTGCGATCGCAGGTGTCGGATGGCCATCGCCAATCAAATTACCGCGTTTAAATTGAAGGGTCTGAGTCATTTGAATCAGAATTAGCATGTATCACAGATTTTTCTTAATCAAGTAGAATAATAAAAATATTACTAATGAATGACAGAAGAAGAAAGAGATGTACATAGGTTCCTAGTATTTGACATTGAATTTGATATGAACCATAATTTTCAGATATTTGGTGCACAAAAATTCCGCCCTTGCCAACAGAATCTTCATCCAAAATTTCAACAGATTCAATAAATTCAACACCTTGACCCCAATGTTCAGGACCACCACGAAGCATGACATTAGAACATGTTCCAGGAACAAGATGTAACTTATCCAGACTTTCCAAACTATCAACTTCTGTTGGAGTCGGATCAACCCAAAAGCCACCAAATTGACTACCATCACCAATGTACCCAACAAGGAGAGGTGGATAAGCAGCAATTTGTACAGATGCTTTTAATAAAATAGGCCCATGCAAAGAGAGATCAAAATGCTGATGTTCTTTATATAGTGTGGCTTGCAGCACAGTATGACCAGAACCAGAAGCATAGACAGAAGCCCATGAACAAGGAGGGCCATAGGAAAAACCACGTGGCTCAACATTTTCTACCATGTCTAGTACAGGCATTTCCCATGTTTTATTTTGAATTTTGAAAGATTCACTCTCAACTTTCCACTTTACATGGGAATTAAAAGCATCACATCGATAGAAATAGTCACCTACAAATGAAAACTCAATGTTACAAAAAATTAAACTAAAAAAGGAAAAGGAAAAGAAAAATCATAAGGACGCATAAATTTGAAGTTTGAATGTGTAGGAAACCATTTGATGACTGCATTGAGACAGCTGCTTGAAGATATGATCCCACAACAGTCTCTACAGGGAAACTGGGAAGTATCACCATGGATGCAGGCAGGGCTACTTCAATTACAACCTACCAGTACTTCAAAGTAAGATAAGCAGAACTTGTTTAACTGGATCAAATCTTCATATTTAGGTTTAGTAAAGCAGAGAACAAGTTAAACATGAACTATGCTTGACAGGAACAACCCCAAAAATAAAATAAAAAAATAAAAAGGTAATAGGGGCATTGACGGTGAATAAAGAAAGGATTTTCTATGGTAGCAAACCCTAAGGCATTATTCCATTTTCTGTTTTATTCGAGCCAGACCAGTACTTTATAGAGGGCTTCATCCATTTTTGGGCTTTGTTTTATGAGCATCAGGAGAGCGATAACTTAAAAATGCAAGCTTTATTGTTTAGAGTTGGCCTTTATTTCTTATGTATTTTATTTGTTTTGGATGTAAACCAGTAGGACGATCTTCACCCACTTTTTTTCATTGATTAATGAAAGGACGCAAGAATACTCGAGGATACAAATGCTCAAAAGAGTGAAAAAGGAAAAAAGAAAATAAAAAATTAGAAATCAGATAACAAAAATTTAGAAAGAGTGAATAAAAGCCTCCCAGTAGGAGGATCTTTATTAATTGAAAAAATCTATTTTTGTACAAATTTTACGCTAAAAAATGTAAGTCTTTTTTTTTAAATTCAAAAAAGATACATGTCTAATATTTTTTGCTAAAATATTTATATAATTAAATTTACCATAACCCATCAACTTAAACTTTTAAATTGATTAGTAATTTAACTTGGTATCAGGGCAAGTTGGTATCAGGGCAAGAGGTCATTGGTCCGAACCACTATTTTTATTGCCTCTACCAAATAATATTTGATTTTCGCTTGTTAAGACTTACAAATTTTCAAGCCCATAACTGAGAGGAATCTTAAGCATTCATATAGATAAATTTATTATAACACATCAGCTTAAGGTTTTGAATTGATTGGTAATTTAACATTTCTGTTACATTAATTTGCTTATTCAAAAAACAAATAATCGTCAAACAATAACATTTTGCAATTACTCTTGCAATGATATTGGTAATTTGAGTTGAATCACCAATCAATCCAAAAACTTAAGTAGATTACAACGGACAAACGCCAAAGGAAGTTTCCAAAATGCCTCATCTCCCTAGGTTAGTTGCTTTAGTTTGAAGTACAAGGAAACGCTAGATAACATTCCTCCACTGAACTTATGCCAATAACAGTTCGATGAATTTGATTGGGGAGTTTGGGTTATCTTTTTGTTTACCAAGCGCATGGCAGGGATTTCTTTTGCCTGTGCCATTAAAATTTTTGCCTGGCTGTGAAGATTGTTTGAAGACAAATAGAGGATTTTCTTTTTTTTTTTTTTTCCTTGAGAAATGTACAGTAGACGGCCATTGGTGGTATTTAAATCACCAAAAAAAAAAAAAAAAAAAAAAAAAAAAAAAAAAAAAA
>NW_019272023.1:3371729-3391191 GCF_002738345.1 Cucurbita maxima | reverse complement strand
AAAAAAAAAAAAAAAAAAAAAAAAAAAAAAAAAAAAAAAAAAAAAAAAAAAATTGTAATCATAGCCTCCTTGTGATAATGCTTGATTGGAAGGGGTTTCTTTGGCTCTTTTTGGAAGGGGGTTCTCTCTCTACCTGGCCCTGAGGTTGTTAGTTTTTGCAATTCAACAGCCATTGATGTTTCTTATAAAATTATAAAAATAAAAATAAAGTAAAACATAATATTAATTTTTATTAGAAACTTTATCGCAAAAATAAAAAATAGCACAGGAACCAAAGAGAAGTTTTTGAAACAGTTTTCCTAACAGCCCCTAAGTTTATGGCCTCCTCTTAGTACTCCCTCCAATACCTTCTGTATTTATAATTGTTTTTTAATTAATGAATTGGAATAGTATTTGTAAGATTTCCTTGACTTCAAGTGTTGTTGTCCCCTTCCTCTTCTGTACTTTTCACTTATCAAAATATTTGTTTCTTCAAACTAAATAAATAAAATTATAAAAAAAAAAAAAAAAAAAAAAAAAAAAAAAAAAAGACAAATATAAGTATATAACAAACAATAATACGAATTAAAAGAGTGGAAGAAAACGTAAAATTTAAGAAATATGCAGATGGAAGTTAAAGTAACTACAGACGAGAGTTCATTCAAAACAACTAAACAGAATATTACTAATAATTCTTAAATCTTACCTCATCAAAATTTGACGAGTCAAAAATAGACAGCACTTTAACAGTTGCTTTACCGAACTTCTTGGCCTGAACAATTCCAGAAGCAGATACAGTGACAACACTTATGTCCGACGAAAACCATTTGTAGTCACTTAATGTCTTAGCACAACCTATGTTGGAGAATTAAAAGATATAAGTGAGTTAGCCAGAGTGATTTAAAGACTAAGCAGCTAAAATGCTACAGACCACCAGTAGCTTCAAGTAACACCTCCTGATAAACAGAAGGGGTCCAAGGTAAGAAGATGCTTCTTGATACTCCATTTCTGTTGTCGAAGCTGAATCTTACACGTTCACATATGACAACTTCTTGCACAATCTTGAGAACCTAAATTGGATGAAAACGATCAAAAAAGGAATAAATTTTCAACTAGAAGGCCGAAAAAGAATAACTAATCTGAGCAATGTGAATTATGGCCACAATAATCGAGATGCCCACCCCCATACTCACAAAATAGAATGGGAAAGGATACCATAGCAATTGTTATAACAGAAGTTTACAAGATTCAGGTATAAGTAAAATCCAAGAAGTTGTGGAGAAGAACAAAATTTATATGATTTGACTATCGACTGTTACCTCCTTAGTTTCATAATCACTACCATAGTAAGCCAGTGAAGCAGTCAACATTCCTTGTCCTTTTGAAATAGCTTGCAAAATTCTTGAAGTATGCCATTTGCGTTTAGGTACAAGATCATTGATCAAAAGGTAAGTTCTCAAGAACTGGGATTGGTTATCATATAACTGAACATCATCACTCTGCATTTGTGGGAAAGAAATTATGAGCTGAAGATAGAAGAAAGTTTGAGCCAAATATATTAAGCAGGAGGAAAATCCACAAGTAGAAAAAAAGCTATTCGTAAAAGTCAATTTCACTTCACAGTAAATTCTCCCAGCCGCAAGAGAAAGTCCACAATTCAGAGAAAATAAAATTTATAAAGCAGAAAGTGTATAGAAATCAGAGTAGAATGCCAAAAGTTAACATCGACTTTATTGAATTTTTTTTTTTTTTTTTTCTCTCTATAGAAACCAACTTACAAGAAGAAGATGAAAGCAAAGAGAGGCCAGCAAAAAGGAAATAATATATATATATATATAAAGCATGCATGTTGGGTGTAATCAGCTGCAACAGTATCGTCTAAATCCCTGAGTGTTTCTAAGCCGCAAACAAATGTGACTAGCTGTAATAGTACCGTGTACTGTCTCAAACAGCTAAGATTAAAATGCAAGCATATAGAAAGTAATTAGCGGCAACAGCACCACCTAAAATTATATTTGAGATTCTCATGCATTAAGCCAGAAACAAATGTTTTTTCAACGAATAATTATTTATAGCTTTACTTTTTCACTCTCTTAATTTGGAAGACATGTATGCATTAGCTTTATGGCAGAGAAATATGGTTATACTGCTTTAAAGTCACATACAACTTGGCACCCAAATCAGAGTAGAGCAAACAGTTACTGGAGTTATCATTCAACTCCAAATAACAATATCAGTGTAGAGCAAGCTTAAGGTGGAAGCAGTTGAAAGTTGACATATTTGCATTAAACTTGTTTACACTTGTTTCTTTGGATAGGAAATAGAGAAGATTTCATCGACAAAAAAAGATTTCCAAAAACAGAAAATAAAGCGATGACATATAAAGAACACCATGAGCGTGCCTTCCATTGGATGACCTCCCAAACTTCTGCTCTTTTATTTTATTCATGAAATACTTTATGATTCCTTTAACGGAACCCTCCCAAAAGGTAAACAATTAGGACTCCGAAAGCCAAGCATGCCATATTAGCATTATCTTGAAATTTTGTTCCAGGTTACACACCAAAGAAAATATGTGAGATAGTCAGAATAGAGATTTTTAGAAGTAAAACCATATTTCAATGTTGAATATCTATTCTCAAATGCCAATATTTGTAGGATACAAAGGTTACCTCTGTAATGTATATTTCTTGTGCATCAGGTCCACGTGAGAAAACCTTCAATTGAATGAGATATTGACGACCAGAAACAATATACCAATTGGCAAGAGATACAGATCTTTCTATTCCTTCAACAGGTTCGTCGACGATAGGCAAAGGAGTAATGTACAAATGTAAAGATTCTGGCATGACAACATTTAATGATGACATTTGAATGTGCCCAACAACCCTAGTGTCTTCAACAGTTACAGCTGTAACACCAAATCTTAGAGCGCTTGTCAAACCCAGGTCAGAAGCAACATGAGCTATGGAAGAGTTTGAAGAAGACCATCGGTAGTGTGGAGATGGTAATGTTACCACTGCATATGCAAAAAAATAAAAATCAACAAAAAAATTCAATGACAGTCATGAAACATACAACAGAACAACTGAATGTCCATGACTTAGGTTTCATATTTACAAGTTTTGTTTAGTTCCCATTGATTTGTCCTTTTCTTTTTCTTTGTGGAGAACACCCCTATATATCTTCCTATCATTTTTACAAACGAGAGGTGGTTCCTTATTAAAAAAATATATTTATCAACATGCAGGAACACCAGAGTCAATAATTTTATGTAGTAACTAGTACAACACTAGATAACTACAATTAGAATGAGTTGAAGAGAAAACCTTGGGGTATGTTGGCACGAATAACTTTAAGACTGTAACGAACAGTAGCACCTACGAGGACAAAAACAGGTGAGGGAGGATCAAGTGACATTGCCTCTGCCACAGTCAGAACAATCTTATCGGCCATGTGGTTAACATCTGGTTCGAGCAAATGCACAGAAACAATTTCATGGCCAATTTCAATTCCTCTTACAACAAATAGATCAGAAAATACGCCCTGCATTATAAAGAAAGAAATAGAAATATTATAAAATATAAAATTTAGGTTTGCTTGGACTAGGTCTGTGTCAATAGTGGAATTCTTAACATCAGCAGCATACATACGCTATCTTCCAGTTTTATTTGAATATTCAAGTCTCCACATAACCCACCACAATCACTAAGAGGAGAATCCTTCAAGGGGAGATGAGTTAGGTGATGCGAGGATCCTTCAGTTTCAGGAATCAAATGCCACATAAATTGTAAGCCCACTAATGACGAAAACACATTTTCTGCAAAATTAATGGAGAAACAATTCAAACTCTCATCCAAATTAAAGCTAATGAAATAAGGTACAGAAATATATGCAAATTTCTTAAATACGTGAAATCCAGAGAAGCTGGGGAACTGATTTAGAAGATCAGTGATAAGTGTGAAGTGCGCTGAAGCACAATAGAATCAGTCTCGGAGGTGAGGGGTGAAATGAAAATGTGAAGCACACAATCTATACACATACACACACATAACATTAAGAGCCACCATGAAGCACGAGACAATGAAAATAAAGAATTTCCTATTAAAGGAAAAACAAAGGTCAAGCTTAATGAGCTTTTCAACAACAAAATGGTCTACAAAACCACATTACTCAACCTAAAAATTAAAACTCGGCCTCACAGAATAGGTTCCGTCCCCACTTTCTTTACTGACTTATAAGTTAAAACCCTCCTCATTTTTTCTCTTTATTCTCATTTTCATGTTCCTCCGCAACTAATGGAGAGAGAGAGAGAGAGAACTCTGGATGAGAGGGTTGAACGAAGGAGATGAACCAATGGCTTAAGTTTGCTTTTCCTTATTTAGCTCAACTCTCGTTTTTGCTCTTAGAAAAGATGCTTACTTACTGAGAAGCATGCATTCAACAAAGACAAATCACATCACCCGCATCCGGGCAAAATGAGTACCTACGCACATGCATTTTTGCGCTTTCAGAACAGTGACCAAAATGGGGCACAAATTAGAGATCTCAGTTTTTTAAAATGAGAAACATCAGTTCCTTAATTTCATTGATGAGATGAAATAACATAAGAGGGCAAACTAAGTGCCATAGGAATTACAAAATACATTTCGATTGAACAATAAGTGAAGAAAGACTACAATCGTGGAAATAAGGGGAGTATTTAAATCAAGAGAAAGCATTGTAAGTTAAGAGTTAAAAAATAGTCAAAGTTGGTTAATATTATAATAAACACAAATTTATATTCATCAGGTGAAATTCAAATTTAGCTATCGTAATAAGGTTTAAGAAAAATCTAGCTTTCCCTTTCCCTTTCCCTTTCCAGCCATAGTTAAAAGCTGAACATACCTTGAAGATGCAATTTCCTTCCAAGGATCCTATGAAATGAAAATAATGTAAAGACAAGCAAAAGCAGCTGCCAGTTCCACAAACATGGATGCAAACTGAAGTTCCATCACATTTTGCAGCCATCCACGCATGCAGTACTAATATTTAGAATGGATTCTAAAAGTTACATTGGGTCTCCTACAATAAGATTATTATACAATGAACAAACTACGTTCCATTACTGATCTAAAATTTCCTTTTCCGGGATTTCACTGCGACTTCGTGGACAATGTCCCTGGTATTTTTTCATACATTTGCATATCATGTACTCTTCTTTTCGTCATTTCCACATTATGTAATCAATACATGACACAACAAGAGAGATGAAAGATTGCATAATGATACACTTTTAAAGGCATGGTTATGAATACTAAATCTACCTTCACCGTCAAAGGCACGGACTCGGAGAGTAGCAAGCCCATCCAAGTCAAGTTTGATAGAATTGTGAAATATTTGGATTCTTGAAAATTTGTCGATAAAAACTTTGCAGCGAATTACAATTCCAGTTTGTACATCAGCAGCATAAACAGCGGTCTCCTTGCGACCACTGTAAGGAGCAATAGATCTCAGCAGAGCACTTGTCGAGCAGTGACTACTTACATTGTATTCTGGTAGAACATTAAGAATATCATGATGATCCCAAGACCTACAAATTATTGTAAGAGCAATAAATAAATTAGCAGTGACCAAAGAAGACAACAATTACAATGAGATCACTCCCCTAAAATGTCTGGTTAAACAGAAACATTTTAAAACAGCGGCAAGTAACTATTATCAATTTGCTATATGATTTCTTGAGATCTAGGGGATGGTAAGCCTATCTACTTGTTCTTGAAATGCTATCATTCTAAAATGTTTTGACCTTTCCAAATAGTAACTACAAATCACTTGATAGTCGATACTAAATTTAAAATTCAAATTAATACTAAGAAAGAGAATCGCTCAATACTGAGTCACTGACAATGAGCCATATAACGATAAGTTCAAGCATTAGTTTGATGGTTCGATACAGCCATTGATTCCCTATCTCTGAGGAAATTTATTTAGCTCCCCGCCGCACACTGGGTAGAAATAACCAAAAGAGCTTTCACTGGCAGGGCAGGCCCCATTTCTATACTAAGCGTGATATTACAGCATGTAATCAATTAGACTAATCACCAACTGAGCTCCATTACTGATACAGAAGTTCCAAAGTTCAGATTTCAACTTCTCTACCATTCGGTCCACTCTCTTTCAAAATTCATCATTTACGTAATCTAAAACATCAGTTAGAAAAATGACTCGAAAATTAAGATTTACCATTTGAAGCAACCATCACTCCCTTGCAGCCTATACTCTACTGGATTAGTCATCTTGGGAGGCAATAGTATATTCACGTCCGCAATGTGCGGACCAGAGACGAAATGAGCAGTCGCTCCGTAGCTTCCACCGATCATCAAGAGAAGAACAAGCAGCGCAGGAGCGAAATTCGACATCTCCAGCTGAACACAGTGTAACAATAATCATGAAGTTTACAACAAAACTCAGAAGAAGAAATTGTAGCAACAAAAATGGCAAGCTTCGAAGCTTGAAATGGTGATTGAGACTGAAAACTGAGCTCGAACTTCAATAACTGTGCACGGGCAGAGCTGAGAAGATTCTTGAAGAAAGAGAATAAAACCCTAGTAAAAGCCTTTGTGATTTTTGCATTTGGAAACCGAAAAAACAACGACTGGACCTAGTGGGAAACGTGGCGTAATATTATTGGTTGTCACTCGCCAGCTGGCCGAACCTTGTAAACTACTTTTGGCTACTTTTCCGACGTAACTCCAAAAATTGCTTAAATCCTATTTTAGTATAACCTTTTTCATTTGTGGTATTTTGCTATTAAAAAAAAAAAAAAAAAAAAAAAAACTGTCTTAATTGTTAAGCTTCTAGATTTGCCTCATTTTTTCTTACGATTTCAATTCTTTTTTAAATTTATATTTGACATTACTTTGAATGTCTACACGAACATGTTATAAACCGATTTCAAGACACGCGAAAATTTGATGAAAAAAGCACGACAAATATTGAATTGGTTTTTAAAAAAATGGATAACAAGTTTATGTATAGATATAAATTTAGAGGTTTTGAGACTTCAACTAATTATAGCGTATACATTTTTTCGACAAAAAAAAATTAAGAAACTTGAATATTAATGTCACGTGTTATTTAACTAAACAAATAATTAAGTCACTTGATAAAGGAATATGATACATATGTTATTTTATCAATATGTTGACATATGGCATGCCACTCGAAATAAATAAATAAATAAATTTTGTTGATGGGAAAATTAAAATTTTTGTTTAGTAAAAGTAATAAATAGCAATTAAAAACATGTCTTAGTTTGGAAGAAATTTATTAGAAATTTATTGAATTGTTCGACTATGGATAATATTACACTCACATTATTATTATTATTTCAATGTTGCAATATAATGACAAAACTACAACCTAAAATAATATAGCAATCCAAATTTCCATATTAGGTATTCACATATTTATTTCCATCTAAAATATCAGAATAATTTATACACCAAATGTAATTTTGAAACATACGTAAAAGGCAAACTACAACATTATAACTTTTTTAAATAAACCCTAAAATTCATGTATAATTTTTATAAGTTTTCGATTAGAGATGGAACGACGAAGTAAAAGTATCCATACTAAACCCACACAATAATTACTTATAAAATATTTAAATATATATATATATATATATATATATATATATATATATATTAAAGAAATTGACAAGCACACCCTAAGATCTCTTTTATGATTTTCACACATCTTAATAAGGGGACCTATCAACTATACTTCATGGACCTATCAAATACAAAATTGAAAGAATCATAGAGTTTGTTATATATTTTGTGTTCTTCAAACACGTCTTAAAACAAGTCCCAACAATTGGGAAGTCAACTTCTTGATTAATATATTTGGACCGAACTAAACTTATAGCCTATTTGTCGACTTCTACTAGTGGCAGATACAAATGTTGATAAAAGAGTTATAGCTATAGAACAAGTAAATAATTGGTAATAGTTTTATAAAATGACAAACAAAACATGCTTCCAGCAAACTAACTCAACTGGCACATCCAAAAATAATACTGCAAATGATTAAGGACAAAATTGTGGTTGTATTTGACTTACTGCGATTAGCGAGATTCTCCAAGCTTACTCTTTCTTTCCTTTAGAAGTTTAATACGATCCTGGTTCCTTTTTTTACCAAGCTGATAATAAGAGAGATTTCTCAGTCACGACAGAATAATACAAAAGCATGTTTCTAACCCCAAAAAAAAAGGAAGGGAAAGCATATATATTTATATTGACATGGTTGAGAAATGAGAGTAGTTAAATAATATGTGCTTACCCTACCAAACCAAACCAAACCAAACCAAAAAAAAAAGTTTTTGAATTGAGAATAAATAATTAAACATAGCTACAAATATTTAATACTTTAAGAATCCAGCATCTAAACTAGTTCAAAGTAACTATTTTGACCCCGACTTTTAAATTCGTTGCATTTTGGTCCTTCAACTTTAAATGTTTGTCTAGATGGCTTGAAATCATGTTAATATAATTAATACAAATACTCAAAAGTACTTAAAACTATGTCATTAAATTCTTAAAAACAAAAAACTTAATTAAGAATCAAAATAATTATTTTTAAAATTTTAAGGACTAAATTATACCATTTAAAGTTCTAAGGACCAACTAAGATTTTTGAAAGTTTAAGGATCAAAACCAAAATATGCCGTTTCAAAGTTCAGATATCAAAAATTGAACAAGTTCTAAAAAATGAGGGACCAATGGAATTTAAACCTGATTTTAATGCAAGCTTTCAAAAAAAAACTTTTACCAAGAATAAAGGGCAAAAGAAGTGAAGTATAGAAACTAGAATTTGTGAGGTCAGAACGAACGCACAGTGGGTGTATGTTTATTACTAGACCATAAGGAAAACTTCAATCACTACCACAAATAGATCAACAAATCAAGTAAATTAGCCCAATAGAGTCAAGCCCAATAATTGTACTAGCCCAATAGAGTCAAGCCTAATTGTACGAGCCCAGTATATTTATTTTAGTAGAGATTTTAGGAGAAAGAGATGTAGATATTTTAGGAGAAAGATTCAATTTGTTAGGTCTAGATTCAAATCGGTTAGGTCTAGATTTAGATTGGTTAAATATAGATTGTTTACTCTTAGTATAAATACCCCCACCCTACCTAGGTTATTCATCTAAGAAATCTAAAAACAATAAAAAGCAGAAGTATTCTACAGAGTGTCTTGTATTCTCTTCTCGATTGGTCTTAATAAAGAGAGCGAGTGTTTCCCACAGTGAGTTGTGTTCAACATTTGGTATCAGAGCGAGGTTAGTGTAGGTTATCTGATCTCTTGGAATCCTTAGTATGCTCTGTGGTTGCAGCTCTGCCTGATCTTCCACATCAGAAACGATTTCTTGAGATTAGTGGTGAGTGAGTTTCTTTTGTGTCGTGAGAAGTCTGTGACTCTGCAAGTCTTGTGTCAAAAGAACTTGTTTGGTATTACTGAGGTATGGCCAACACGATGAGTGATTTCCAAATCGTTGGAGGAATTAAGAAACTCAACAACAACAACTACAACACGTGGGCAACATGCATGATGTCCTATTTACAAGGACAGGATCTTTGGGAGATCGTTGGCGGGTGTGAAACTACGCCGCCAGAGGAGGATTCTAACGACGCCTTGCGCAAATGGAGAATCAAAGCAGGCAAAGCAATGTTTGCCTTGAAGACCACCATCGGAGAAGAGATGTTAGAACATATTTGGGATGACAAGACACCGAAAGAAGCATGGGACACATTCGTGATGTTGTTCTCAAAGAAGAATGATACGAGACTACAACTTCTGGAGAATGAGTTGTTGTCAATTTCACAACGTGATATGACGATTGCTCAGTACTTCCACAAGGTCAAATCGATCTGTCGGGAGATTACTGAACTAGACCCAAAGTCCGCCATTGTAGAATCTCGAATGAAGAGGATTATAATCCACGGATTGCGACCAGAATATCGAAGCTTCATTGCTGCTGTACAAGGATGGCCCACTCAACCATCACTGGTAGAGTTCGAAAATTTGTTAGCCAGCCAAGAAGCCATGGCTAAACAAATGGGAGGCTTCACGTTGAAGGGTGAAGAAGCACTCTACACGAGTGAAAGTCAGAGCAATAATAGGCCGTCTACCAGACGTGGATACAATGGTGACAAAAGAAGAAGCCACCAAGGGATTGCACAACCTGAGAGAGCTCAGAAGAACGACAACAAGAGTTTTCAAAGAACGAGATTTGGTGGTATTTGCTATAACTGCGGGAAAAAGGGCCATATGTCTAGAGATTGTTGGTCCAGGAAAAAGACCATTGAAAACAATGTGGCAATATCCAAAAAGAAGATAGAAGATGAATGGGATGCAGAGGTACTATGTCCCATAGAAGAAGACGAGCTAGCACTCATGGCGACAATGGAAGACCATATCAACTATGAGAATGACTGGATCGTTGATTCAGGATGTTCAAATCACATGACTGGCGATCAGAGAAAATTGCAAGACAAGAAAGAGTACAAAGGAAGTCGTATGGTACGTACAGCAAATAACACACAGTTATCAATTGCTCAAATCGGCAATACGACAATCATGCCTGGCAATAAGTCTGATACAGTGTCGCTACATAATGTTTATCATGTACCGGGTATAAAGAAGAACTTGTTGTCAGTGTCACAACTAACAACATCAGGAAGCTATGTCTTGTTTGGGCCAGAAGATGTAAAAGTTTATCAAGATGTTAAGATAATAGGAAAGCCGACGATAGAAGGACGAAGAGTGGAGTCTGTCTACGTTCTATCTGCAGAGTCTGCCTATGTTGACAAGACCCGAAAGAATGAGACGACAGATCTATGGCATGCAAGATTGGGACATATTAGCTACCATAAGTTGAAGCTGATTATGGAGAAATCTATGCTCAAAGGTCTACCACAACTGGAAGTCAAAACAGACGTTGTCTGCGCTGGATGTCAGTATGGTAAAGCTCATCAATTACCATACAAAGAGTCAAGTTTCAAAGCAAAGAAACCATTAGAGTTAGTTCACTCTGATTTGTTCGGCCCAGTCAAACAAGCATCGATCAGCGGAATGCGGTATATGGTGACATTTATTGACGACTACTCAAGATATGTGTGGATTTTCTTTATGAAAGAAAAGTCTGACACGTTCTCAAAGTTTCAAGAATTCAAGATGATGGTCGAAGGAGAAGTAGGAGCGAAGATTCGTTGTCTACGTTCAGACAATGGCGGAGAATACACGTCAGATGAGTTCGATCAATATTTACACGAGTGTGGGATACGACGTCAATTTACATGTGCCAACACGCCACAACAAAATGGTGTAGCAGAAAGAAAGAATCGACACCTTGCAGAAACCTGTCGAAGCATGTTACACGCAAAGAACGTTCCAGGAAGATTTTGGGCTGAAGCTATGCGAACTGCTGCCCATGTGATCAACAAGCTTCCTCAACCAAAGCTAGGGTTCGTCTCACCATTTGAGATACTATGGGATATGAAACCTACAATTAGTTACTTCCGAGTATTTGGCTGTGTTTGCTATGTATTTGTGCCTGACCATCTACGTAGCAAGTTTGACAAGAAAGCAGTCAAGTGTGTATTTGTTGGATACGACAATCAAAGAAAAGGATGGAGGTGCTGTGATCCAACAAGTGGAAAATACTATACATCAAGAGATGTAGTTTTTGATGAAGCATCTACATGGTGGTCCTCGGAGAAGAAAGTCTTATCAGATTCAAACATTGAAGAAATTCTACAACAGAAGCTGGGGGAGCAAACTACACAAATTCAATCAAATTTCGATGCATCTGAAAGTCCAAGCGACATTGATATTGACAAGCAGGAGGTGACTCAATCAAGCGAATCTGATAAAAATGAAACAACACATCAACAACTTAGGCGATCAAATAGAATCCGAAGGCCAAATCCTAAGTATGCAAATGCAGCTATTGTAGAAGATAGAGTTTACGAACCAGAGACATATGAAGAAGCATCACAAAACTCGGTTTGGCAGAAAGCGATGGAGGAAGAAATTATAGCCTTGGAGCATAATCAAACTTGGGAACTAGTGCCAAGACTAGGAGATATCAAACCCGTCTCTTGCAAGTGGGTCTATAAAATAAAGCGTCGACCGGATGGATCAATCGAGAGATACAAGGCTCGACTCGTGGCTCGAGGATTTTCTCAACAATATGGACTAGATTATGATGAAACATTCAGTCCAGTGGCAAAGATTACTACCGTACGAGTTCTGCTAGCACTCGCAGCAAGTAAAGATTGGAAACTGTGGCAAATGGATGTGAAGAATGCCTTCTTGCACGGAGAGCTAGACAGGGAGATTTATATGAACCAACCAAAGGGATTTGAGAGTGCAGCTAATCCTAATTATGTATGCAAGCTTAGAAAAGCTCTTTATGGACTGAAACAAGCACCGAGAGCTTGGTATGGTAAGATTGCTGAATTTCTTACCCAAAGTGGTTATTCAGTTGCGCATGCAGACTCAAGCCTATTCATCAAAGAAAGAGAAGGAAATTTGACAATTGTGTTGGTCTACGTGGACGATTTGATTATCACCGGGGACGATGAAAGAGAAATTTATCAAACAAGAGAAAATTTATCAATACGCTTTCAGATGAAAGAGCTAGGAGAGCTTAAACACTTCTTAGGCCTAGAAGTTGATCGCACAGATGAAGGACTGTTTCTCTGCCAACAAAAGTATACCAGAGACATGCTTCAGAAGTTCAACATGTTAGAGTGCAAGCAAGTTTCAACACCGATGGAGATAAATGCCAAGATTTGTGCACATGAAGGCAAAGAGTTGAACGATGAAACAACGTACCGACAACTAGTAGGTAGTCTTATCTACCTAACTTTAACTCGACCTGATATCTCGTATGCAGTTGGGGTTATGAGTCGATACATGCAAAGTCCAAAGAAGCCTCATCTGGATGCAGCTCGACGGATCTTGAGATATATCAAAGGTACAATCGACTATGGTCTTTTGTACAAAAGAAGCAAAGACTGCAAGCTAGTTGGATACTGTGATGCTGACTATGCAGGAGACCACGATACTCGGAGGTCAACCACTGGGTATGTGTTCAAGTTTGGTTCGGGAACAATTTCTTGGTGTAGCAAGAGACAACCAACAGTATCATTATCAACTACAGAAGCAGAGTATAGAGCAGCGGCTGGAGCAGCCCAGGAAAGTACATGGCTAAAACTCTTGATGGAAGATTTGCACCAGAAAATTGACTATCCAATATCACTTCTTTGCGACAACCAATCTGCGATTCGCCTTGCAGAAAATCCAGTGTTTCATGCTAGAACAAAGCATGTGGAGGTGCACTACCATTTCATTAGAGAGAAGGTCCTAAAGGAAGAAATTGAGATGCAGCAGATCAAGACAGATGACCAAGTGGCAGACTTGTTTACAAAAGGGTTGAATACTAGCAAACATGAGAGCTTTCGCTGTCAGCTCAACATGATGCAGCGAATGAGGACTAGTGCTGAGGGGGAGTGTTGAAATATCATCACTAGCCCAATAGAGTCAAGCCCAATAATTGTACTAGCCCAATAGAGTCAAGCCTAATTGTACGAGCCCAGTATATTTATTTTAGTAGAGATTTTAGGAGAAAGAGATGTAGATATTTTAGGAGAAAGATTCAATTTGTTAGGTCTAGATTCAAATCGGTTAGGTCTAGATTTAGATTGGTTAAATATAGATTGTTTACTCTTAGTATAAATACCCCCACCCTACCTAGGTTATTCATCTAAGAAATCTAAAAACAATAAAAAGCAGAAGTATTCTACAGAGTGTCTTGTATTCTCTTCTCGATTGGTCTTAATAAAGAGAGCGAGTGTTTCCCACAGTGAGTTGTGTTCAACATGTTTATTACTAGACCATAAGGAAAACTTCAATCACTACCACAAATAGATCAACAAATCAAGTAAATTACCTGCGCAGCTTTATAAATGCCTCTCTTGTTTTTTGACATCAGAACCAGTGACAGGTTAGAATTATCTTCTGCAATTTGTTTATAATCAGGGAGGTTGGAATCCTCGTCACCCTCACTCTCCTCACCAGACGACCGCTTATCAACTTTTGAAATAGCTGAAGGATATTGTCGTCCTTGAATCTCCAATTTTAACTCATCGTGATACTGTTTCTCAAGAGCCATCATCTGCATTAGGAAATACAATACCACAATAAGAGCATATTCTAGCGTTTAAGCAACGGTTGGACTGAGCTGCCGCGTTCATTCGACCTGTACTATGCATCAAAGGTATACCTTTTGTCTCTTCTCAACAGCGATGATAGCCTCAGCTCGATCTGTGACACCTTCAGCCAACAAATTCTGAGGATCATCCAAATTTTCTTTGCCTACTCCCGGCAATGGCAAGACTTCGCTTTTTGCAGCAGCCCTCAACTGGTTAAGGGTCTTGGCATAATCAGGAACGTATCCTTCTGCCTCATTGTCAACAAAAGGTGAAAGATGCGGAGGAGGAACCCTAGCAAATTGATATGTAAGTTCGAAGGTAGAAATAATAAAAGTAAAACCAACTATAAAAACTAATTTGTATTATGAAGTATGTGCTAAAGCAGATAGAGGTAGTAGACTTTATAAAAAGTTACAATGATTCATATACATAACTTTACTTAAATAAACAACAAATGCAACCTGAAAACAACAAAACAGGGCTTTTTTTCGTTCTGAAAATTGTTGGTTCAAACTTCTGATATGTAGAACTACGTTCTATAAAAGAGCATCCGAAGTCTGAATACATCGCTCAAAGAAATTTGGATAGTCTATAATGCATGCAAGAAAGAAATCTAATTGCAGATTTTAAAACATGGAAGTACCTTCCCACCGAATAAACGTCAGTTGGCAAGATGATTCGTGTATTCACACAATCAAAGACCCATTGGGGCTGAACATAGTCTCTAGAGAGGAACTTGTGAGACTGCGTTGGCCTGTCAACAATCTGCATTTAGAAAGGATCAGGAAGGGATTAAAATATGTTGTAGGAAGCCATGTATTATAATATCATCATATATAAGCCACACCAATTTGTCTTAATTATTGGAAAACCTGATGAGTAATGGTTTCGTCGGATTCCTTAAATGGTGCTCCATCTCCTTCCCAAGAAACCATGCCACCAAAAGCAGGGATAACGAAAAGCAGTGATTCTCTAGGAACCTGACATGGAAGTTGGGAGAACATCCACAGAGTAAATCATAAGATCCAGTTTCAATTCCAACACAAAAAGGCAGACCAATATGATTTCAGAAGAAAGAATGGAGGATCGTTGAGACAGCTAAAATCCAATAACCATGGTAATAGAGACATAAAACAACTAAGCAAACGTTTACTAGTTCACTTATGTGAAGAACTCACATAAGTAAATCAACTTCCAAAACTGTCCCCTAAAATTGTTGTTAGATGAAATTTGATGTCCTAAAGTTTACATACAAGATGGGAAGAGAACTATCTAGTAGAATCACACCCTCACATATATGATTTCTTCCCTCCACACAGAAAATCTCAGTTTCTGACGTTTTGGAATTTATCTTAGGTTTAATTTTGGATTTACTGCATGCAATCTTCTTACAGAATTCCATCTCAAAAAGCATCTCTATTTTCAGTAGCAATGCACACAGCATAAACACTGTATTGTAAAATGGAAAATAATCTCACCTCACGGCTTAAAAAGAACTTCATGTTCTTAAAAAGTTTCTTACACTCCCTAGTATCCTCATCCTCATCCTCATCCTTACAAGCTGCATCTTCAAAAAGATGCATCAATGCAGTTGGCTCGTCTAAGGGAAGTTGAAGTTGAAGCTGCGCAAGTCTAAGTTCAGACTTTTGTTCAGCATCTATTTCTCCAGATCCAAAAGAACCAGAAGTCTGAGGACCCAATAGAGAAGTTCTAGAGTTGGCATCGAAGTATCTTGACAAAGCATAAAGATCTGTAGATTCACAAAAGTAAAAAACGAGGAAACAAAGAAACAGTAAGATCTAAGTTGATTAAAGCAATCTAAAATAATAGACTTTTGTAATAAACATTAGAATCACCTGCTGCCAAAGCCTCCAATTTAGGGTCGAGAATCGGTGGATACTTCAAATTAATCGAGTGATATAAG
This sequence comes from Cucurbita maxima, assembly GCF_002738345.1. Lineage (NCBI taxonomy): Eukaryota > Viridiplantae > Streptophyta > Magnoliopsida > Cucurbitales > Cucurbitaceae > Cucurbita > Cucurbita maxima. Next base: position 3,375,018 of record NW_019272023.1, on the reverse strand, counting down.
TGAAAGTTCACAAAGCCTAGAAAAGTCTACAGCCATAATAATTACAAGGAGTGAGCCAGTCAATTTCAAAACAAAAAGGTAAGCATAGCAAATGGGTAAACGTTAACATGATACACGAGCATTGCACTCTTCTCCCCTTTACCATATTAGAACAGAAGAATTAAGAGTCCTAAACAAATAAAACACTCCAGTTGTTGATTCATCTCCAATGGCAAAATGATTGTGCCAATACAATAACCAAATGGAACGCAAGAGTTCTTTATCTATCATGTAGACCGTTGACTAGAGTGGAACAGGAGTCTTCAATATTAGGAATATTGGATGCTGTATGGAATGTATGCATTCAAGGATATTACTTTTCTCAATCATTCATACTTAGGAACTACTTGTAACACGCACTTTTTTGTTATCTCAGGCACTTTTCACATGCTCTGTTTGAAAACAGATAATATTATAGTTGAAAGGAGGGGAAAAGGAGTATTTACTATGCATCAAGGTGCTTAATTCTCTCCTCAACTATTCCAAAGACCTTCTTGTTATGTCCCAAGTCCCCTCACGCTTTCTTCTTTTAACACTTCAACATTGCAACTAACAGACTTACCTCACCTTGAAACATACCACACACCCACTAGAAAACTAACTAATGAATATAGTTGATTTTTTATATCAATCATGTTCCTTGGTTCTCTTATTTTTTGTTCCCCTCGCTGCAAGCATAGTTCATTAGAGAGAGAGAGAGAGAGATAACCGTTTATGTGAATAATCTGAATCATGCCAACCTTAAAAATATAGTATACAAATCATGAACTCAATGAATTCTCCAAAAGTTTCTCTCTATTCATTCCATTGGAAAGACAACCAGTGAAAAGAAACAAAAACTTGCTGTAGAATAGCTGAAAATAAAACATGGGACAAAAATGTTACCTCATAAAATTCCATGAAGTTAAGAATAACAGTTAAGTCTTCATCCGTCAATGCCTGACGCAACGAATGAGGGGCAAGCCAGGTAATCTTTTGGCCTTCTACCTCAGCCTATACAACCAACAAAATTAAGAAAATACCCTTGGAAAGTAAAATGCTTCACATGACACTAGATATCATAATATAAATCACGATATACCTGATGGTAAATGCCTTTCACGGATATAAAGACTTTTCGTAATTTATGAGTTCGAGAAATAAATGCTTGCCATTCATGACTCAACCTAGCAAGAGTTATAAAAAAAATATATATATGATGGGTTATTGAAGTTGTCAATTTGTTACCATGCCAATAATACAAGACAAGTTGACAACATTTAAGAGTTCATAAAAATTTATCGTGGCCAGTAAAGACCAACCTCCGACACTTATGAATCCGCTTTGCCTCGACCTTTACACTCTCTTGTGCCGGTAATGCTGCCAAAAGGTGCACCATTGAGAGGCAGTCGTCCAATTCTCTAAGCGCATCGATGAATTTTGGGTACCTAGAAGGCCAAACATAGCATACAACAATTGAAAATAATCCATTATGGGCAACGAAAACAGACCATATAATTCTTTCAGTAGGACCAATAAAATGCACGAACCTCTCCCTTATTATTCTGTCTAATACATATGTAGGCCTATGAACTTTTAGAAAGTTTGCACGCTCCTTATTCTTTTTTGCATCAGCTTTATCTATCTTCTTTTCATATGCCCTGATCTCTCTAAATTTCTCCACTAGTGGTTCGTGATGAAGAAAAGCAACGTCCTTCACGTGGTAGTAAGTGTGGTGATTTCCTTTAACTTTCTTCTTCGGCTCTCGAGGAAAAATTCCCTTGAAAATGCACAGCTTCCTGTCATAATAATAAAAACCGAAACCATTGTCTCAATAATGTTTATATTCAATCAAGGTACAACAATGCCATCCTAGTCCAACCGGATTCAATATAATATTTACAAAATCTTCAAACGCCTGTTCATATCAATAACTTCAAATCAAAGATAAGCATGTTCAATCTTAAAAAACAAATTCCATTTACTTCGAATCATCTATGATTACATAGTCAAGCACTGATAAGCCAAAATCAATAATAAGAATCATGCGTTTAAAAACACGCCCCATTCCTGGTACCAATAACCATGCAAAAATTCAGGAAGAAATACCTAAAAACTGGCAAACTAACTTGCAACTGCTTCACAGCCTGCGACCTGGTCACATATCTCGCTGCATTACCCTCCTTCTTCTGCCCCTGATAAACGACCGAAAGCATAAAGAACAAAGTACACTACCCGCGCAGGAAACAGCTCAACAATCCTTAATAAACAGAGATTATCATCATCAAATACAGATATGAACAAGTTCGAACTTACCGGAGGCCTGTAATGCTTCTTCCTCGTAACTTTATTCACCATTGTTGCGGTTGCAGACGAGAGAGAATATCAATCTACGACCTGCAGGAAGGAAGCCGCCGACTATGACCATCCGTTGATGCGGCTGTGTTGTTTAAATATCGGATACATTCCTTTTCGGTACCGGCAGTTATTATTTAGTCCCCGAATTTTTAAAATATTATATTTTAAATTTATTTGTTTTTTTTTTTTAGCCTATAGTTTTCAGAATTTTACCGTATATTATTCCTTATGTCAAATTCACTATAAATCTGTAAATTAAAAAATCTGTAAATTTATTGTTTTAAATTAATTAATTGAAAATTAACACACCTCGATCATTTTATTTTAGTTGTGTAAATAAATAAGATTGTAATTGTTTGGTCAATCGAGCTATGAGTTAAAAAGTTTTTACCATTTTATTTTAAATAATTTACCCAAGTTTTATATTTTCACTTTGTAATATAAATATTTAACCACTGACTTATATAAAATATCAATTTTATATTAAAAAAATATTCCTAAACTTTCATTATTTATTAAATATTAATACCATTTACCTACCAAAAAAAATAATAATAAAAATAAAAATAAATTAAATTGTGACATATTTTGTGACACTAATGAAAATGGCGCCTCCGCCAATAACGATGGAAGGTAAAATTGAAGTTCCCGCCATTAGAACACAGCCACTGGCGCCAAGTTGGGTATCAAATCTCTTCAGATTCAAGCGAAACACCCATCTTCAACATTTTTCATTCTAGTTTTCCCTCCCCGGAAACTGATTCAAGCTACTTAATGGAGATTTCAAGATCACAATCGTTCTTTCAAGATCTCAGTTCCAGAGAGTTCAATGGATTCAGAGGTTTCCTTCTTTCTCAACTGCCAATCGATGTTTCTTATTCATCTTTTTTGTTTTTTTTTTTTTTTTTTTTTT
>NW_019272023.1:3369903-3371365 GCF_002738345.1 Cucurbita maxima | reverse complement strand
TTTTTTTTTTTTTTTTTTTTTTTTTTTTTCTCTTGTTTCAATCTCTGTCTTCTAACACTCCGCAATCTCATTCTTAGTTCGAAAGCGGCCGCGATTTTCCGCTGATATTGCTCTTAGCTTCAAGGAAGTCGGAACTTTAGCTGTTGAACACGACGGCGACCAGACGCCGCCATTGGCCGTTTCGTTCTGCAAGGTTTCGAGTCGATGAGCCTTTTGACATTGTTTGATATTTGCGTATTCCCTCTGTTTGGGTTTGAGAATGATTGGAGGATATTGTGAACTTGTTTCTTTGTAGACGTTGAAGAACTCACACATTTTTGCACTTTCGGACGAGGATGGGTTCGTAAGCCTGTTCAATACTTGCAGCAGATTTTCATTGTTTTCATCTCACGAGGAAAATTCAGGTTTTGATCTCATTTCCATCACATAAGCCCTGTAGAATGTGGATTTTGATTGATTTTATTTTCTATGTAACTGAATCACATTTATTTTACAGAGAAGTCTAGGGTTTGTGAATGGGAAGCCCATCGCAATGCTGTGTTTGATGTTTGTTGGAGCAAGGTAGTTTACAAGCTCAATCCTCTCTCTGTAGTTACCGCTTCAGACTTTTTTTCCCTTCATTTTTTGTAAGTTTTATCAATACAATAAAAAGTCAGTACATGACTAGGCATTAATTTTCTTATACAATGGTAACTGCATCCTAAATCGTCAATTCAAATATAATTTACTAGATAAAGGTACCAATTACCATGTCAAATTTCAATGATTTTGATCCCCACCACTTTAATTGTGGAAAACAGAGAAAAAATTGCATCCTAAATCATGAAATGCTAATGTTGTTCAGGACGACACTCAAATGATTACAGCCTCCGGGGATCAATCTGTAAGTATCACCATTTTGCTCTTAGATCAGTTTATTCATTTATTGAACATCTTCTCTATAGTTTGAACAATGCCATGCTTTTTTCATCTGGGAGTAAGTTGTACCTTCCAATTTGACTTCTACAGATGAAGTTATGGGATGTTCAGGAAATGAAATGCATAGGAATATTGAGAGGGCACAAAGGAAGTGTGAAATCTATATCTTCTCACCCAACTAATCATGGTACACATTTCATATTATTTAATCCATGAATATTTTGTTTAAACATTCAAATAGTCATATCTGAGAGAGTATTAAAAGGAGCAACTATCCTCAAATGATTGATTTTCATTGTCTCATACAGATATCATTGTATCTGGTTCAAGAGATGGCTCATTTGCTCTCTGGGACTTGAGAACCAGTTCTTGTTGCAAAGTTGGAAGTGAGGAGCTGTCTCTGCAGTAAGTAGAAGTGGTGGTCTTTGTTTTAACTGAACTTTAGTGCCATAGGGTCTGATTGGAATATCATCTGGTTTAAGCACTTTATCAAAAAAAAAAAAAAAAAAAAAAAAAAAAAAAAAAAAAAAAAAAAAAAAAAAAA
>NW_019272023.1:3346621-3369674 GCF_002738345.1 Cucurbita maxima | reverse complement strand
AAAAAAAAAAAAAAAAAAAAAAAAAAAAAAAAAAAAAAAAAAAAAAAAAAAAAAAGACATGTCCAATTAATATAAAAAATGTTCGTCTGTGTTACATTTTTTAAAGTATTTTAGTAACAATTTTCGTAGGTGATTCTAGTAACTACAAATATGTTATTTTTTTTCTCACTACACCTTTTCCAGGATTTTGAGTAATCAAAAGCCATTTTTGAATAATTTGTATCTTCTTCATATATAGATTTTCAATTTTTGAAATTCTTATTTATTGATATTCTTTAAGGAAAACACATTCATTCTTTAAAGTCATTCCCAAGTAACACTAAACACACTTAATCAATAATTTTTTCCAAAGTGCATATAGAAAATTGATTTATGTTAGAAGGCATTGTTTTCGGAAGTTATTCCAAAACACTAATATCCCTTTTTGCTAGTGTTCTTACAACTTCCCAAATTACCTTGAACAGAGCAACTGCAGTAGTTAAAGGTGCTCATCTTTCCTCTCATGCAAAGCGCATCAGGCGTCAAAAGGTTTGCTATTACCACCTTCTCTTTGTTATTTGATTGGTATAAGATCTTACTTAGCCTTTCAAATTCTCCAGTCTGCTTCGAAGAGCATAACTTCTGTTCTTTATCTACAAGACGAACTCACCGTAGCCACAGCTGGTGCAGTGGATAGGTGCGTGTTAGATTTACAGTCAACTGTCTTTATATAAAGCTAGGAGTAGATTTCCATGTCAGAAGCTATCTCATGTTACTGATGTTAGTTTTTTCTGTCTTTAGCGTAGTGAAGTTCTGGGATACAAGAAATTTGAAAAATGCAACCACTCGGTGCCAACCCAAATCCAGCGATAAGGTAATGTTCAAATCAAAGATACAATGGCATATTATTTAGATTTCTGCGTACCATTGATGCTTTGAGTCTAATTATAATCTACCATGTTCATTTGTAGGATACAAGATTACATGGTATATCTAGCCTATCCCAAGACGCCAATGGGGCATTTCTTTCGACATCTTGCATGAATAATAGGTAATTACCTCATTTAATATCGAGCCACACTTTCCAATTTCATGAATTCTAAGCACCTAGCTCTAGATTTTGTTCCGCTGGTGGTTTAAAAAGAAAGCAAAGATTTTGTGGGGCAATGATAGTAAAGGTCTTCTTTAGCAAATTTTGAAAGAAAGGAATACAGATAATTCTCAGATAATCATATTCTTTACATTTGTTTGGGGAAAAAGTACAGTTTACCGTCTTGTCTTGGAGTGCCTTACACAGTTCCTTTTATAATAAAAAAAATGTTCCTCGTCAATTTAGGATTGGACATCTTTCCTTATTAATCCTCCAAATTAGGTTTAGGGACCTCTTAACCTTAAGGCCTTAGGCCGTGTTTTCTTATGTTGAATATATTTTAGTAGTTTCTCATAAAGAGAGAAAAAAAACCTAGCTCTAGCTGCTTTTGGGAAACTTTCCTGGTATCATTTGTGTATATTTTTATAGAGCTAGCATCAGCGCAAACAAGAGCATGATCTAATTTTTTTGGTCTCTATAACAGAATATATTTGTACAATGTACTTCAGCTGGAGAAGGGTCCTGTAAAATCATTTTCTGGATGCCAAATAGATTCTTTCTTTGTAAAGGTGAGTGTAGTTTCAGCAAGCCTTGAAATCATTAGTCTTTCGCAAAATTTTCTTTGGAATGCATTTTCATATTTAATGTTTCTTTCTTGCTTTTTCAGTCTGTAATCAGTCCTGATGCTTCTTACCTTCTCAGCGGTTCTACCGATGGAAATGCCCATGTTTGGCAGGTCAGATTCTTTTTAAATAACAAGCTTTATTTGTAGTATGGTTAAATTGTAACACGAATTCAAAAGCTGTGTCCAATCAGGTGGATAAGCCTCATGAAGATCCCATCACATTAGCAAAACATAGTGGAGAAGTTTCGGCGGTGGATTGGTACTTTCTTTAAACCTTTTGCCACTTGTTCTTAGCCCTCCGGTATTATTAAAATCATTACTGAAGATTTTAGCCTCTTACAGGTCTTCGTTTGAAGTCGGGAAGTTTGTGACATCTTCAGATGATTTCACGGTATGCAAGTGAATTAAACTGGATGTAGTATTCAATTTCTTATTCTCTGAACACAATTTCTTGGTTTGCTAAGATAACAGTTGATTAATCCAAAGATTAACCTATCTCTAAATTTTCATACTTTCACCTTTAAATTTGTTACATTCTAATCCAACTCTAAAAGTTCTGTAGTTTATCTTTCATTAGTCATTTTGGAAATCAACATTGGCCTTCCTATAAGTGACTTCAAAGATAAGATTTCAGACACTTATCTTACTTGAACGTGATCTCTTCTATAGGCTGTACAACTATGTCTTTAAGTACTAAAAGATAAAATTTCAAACACTTGTCTTTGCTAATATTTACTCACGTAAGACAAAAACATGTCAAGTTTCTAGTAAAGATTGTTTTGTGATCATCACCATTTGTGATTCTTACTCTTGGAAAATTATCTGATAGGTTCGAATATGGAATTGTCAAAACAACAGTTGCAGCTCAAGCAAAAGGCCAACTTCAGGCAACCGAAAGAGAATTATGGCAATGCCTACTATAGAACAGGCCAAAGACTGATAGTAGATCAGATTCTCCATACTTTGACAGAGCTCGTGCTGCTCCCTCCAATTCAAATGCCATGGACTGGAGCATAAATTAGACACTCCCGAATCCAAGGTAAAAAGATTTTCATCAGATGCTGCTGCTTTAATTGAAAGCTTAGAGAAAACTCCTGAAGCCAATTCGAAAAGCCCATCTTCTGTTCTCAATCCTCCTCCTTCCTCCATGAAAAGAAAAACAATCCGAGATTACCTTCTAGTTGCTCCATAAAGCAAGCCTCAGTAAGAGGAAGAGTACATATTTTTCCAATTCATTTTTCGAGTTCACTAGTTATGGTGGTGGGTCCAAATAGAAGCCTTCAGAACGAGAAACCTCCCCCAGTTTGCACCTGGAAGATGATGATTTTCTTGTTAACTTCATACCTTGGTTTCGGAAGTCATGAGATGATGTGGTATATTTGATGTGATGGCTTGTATTTGGAATGTATAGTGAGGGAAGCAGTTTTATGTACAGATTTATGTGAAGTCTTGACTTGTAGAATTTATGCAGTTCCTCCAACTCATCAATTTCATTGGTTACCAGTTTGAGTTATGCTTTGATTGACGTCAAGAGTTAATTAATTATTAGTACTTATCTGCAGTTTGAATTATACTTTGATTGGCGTCCAGAGTTAATTATTAGTAGTTATTTACGATTTGAGTTATGATTTCATTGGATTCCAGAGTTAATTATTAGTAGTTAGGGAATAATTAATATAAATAACAATTTTAAATTAAATTTAACGTCATGGAGTTCGAACTTCGAAGTAAAAAATAAAGTATTTTTGTGTATATAAAGTTCCTCTCCCAAGAAAATATTGATATTGATTTAATTTAAGAACCTAAAATAATAAATGAAAAATAAAACAACATTTTAAATTAAATTTATAAAAAATGAAAAAATGATTTTTTTTTGCAAAATAAAAAAAACAATCTAGCATTTTTACAAGAAAAAAGTAACTATGATTAAAACCAATAACAAAAAATTAGCACATGATATATAATACATTTGTAACTAAACAAATATACAATTAAGAGACTCATCCTCATCCTGAAGATATCTAAAAAAGTTTGATATATATACTATTCTCACTAAGAGAGGCCTCAAGTGCTGCTGCTTTGAAGATCACTGACTCATCTTGTGTAAGAAACGCCTGCGACCCCTGGCTGCTAAAGACGGTCGGGTACGTTTCGATGCATAATTTCTGCTATGGCATTACAGATGAGATTGATCCATTTGTTTGCAGATTCACAAAAAGTTGCACAAACTGCAAAGAGTTGCATAAACTTATCAACAGCTCAACAAGGATCATGTTTCTAAGTTAGAATCATAAAGCATAATCAGACGAGTGGAGGCTTGAACATACCAGGATCAAACAGCAGTGGCGTTTTCCTATTGAATTATATAAAGCTCTTGTTTGGCTATGAAGTATCGGCCGATGAGGTCACTCGGTTCGATGATGAACTGCTCACGGAAGGATCCCATTTTCTTACTCGCCATGTCGATGGAGAGATCTTTAAAATTTGGCAGTCCCTCTACTTGTACACCGTCTCCACATATGAGGAATTGGTTCCCAACGATGAAGGATCCAGACACCCTTACGGCAACTCCATCCCGACCGTGAGCTCGGCATTGGAGTTTCTCGACGACATGAACTAGTTTTTCAAGAGGCCAGTCTCCCCCTAATGTACTTCGAATGTCTGATAGTTTGGCAAAGATATCATTTGGACCAGAAAATTGCTTCCCTGAGAAACTGAAAATAAAAGTATGCAAGAGTCTTGACTTATTCCAATTTAACCATCAAGAGGATTGTCTCCCAACTCCGTTTGTTTATAGAAAAGGAGGTAAAACATAAACACACTACCTTAAAGTTGAGCTTTCATGGTATAAAGCCTTTGTATGGTGCCATAATTCATCAGGTCCATCAAAGAGCAAGTAATAATGAATAGTCAACATCTGGTAAGAGAAAATAAAGAAAGAACAAAAAGAGGTCAGCATCCACTCTTACCGTGCAAAAGTTTAATAGTCCAAGCCCACCGTTTGCAGATATTGTCCTCTTTTGACTTTTCCTTCCGAGCTTTCCCTTAAGGTTTTAAAACACGTCTGCTAGAGAGAGTTGCCACACTTTTATAAGAAATGTTTCGTTCCACTCTCCATCAAGAAAGCCCAATACAAGGGTGTGACACATCGGTTGGAGAAGGGAACAAAACATTTCTTATAAGCGTGTGGAAACCTCTTCCTAGAAAACGCGTTTTAAAAACCTTGAGAGGAAGTCCAAAAAAGACTATACCTGCTAGCGATGGGTTTCAACAGGACTTCAGGTTCTTGTAAGAATATGATTATTTCATCAGCACAGCGCCACCATATTTCATACTAGAAGAACCCAAAGGGCTATTTTAAAAACTGCATATAAAAATTACTTTTTGTTTTAGATTTGAGAAAACAAGTTTTATATAGAAATTCCAAGAAACCTTCTAAAAAGAAAAAATAGTAACTGGGAACCATATTTTGTTATTTTCAGGTACTTCATTTGCTGCTTTATAACTTAATTGTTGATATATCCATAGATTAACTGCACTTTAAAGTAATAATTGATTCCAAAATATTACGAGATCAGACCAAACATCGGCTGGCTCTTAGAATGATATACGTAATTTTGTAAAGGATATAAATATTATATACTTACATCGGCCAAGTCCTTCATCCTCTGTACTGGATCAAACACATTCTGTACAAAAGCTGCCAAGTCTACTTGTTCATCCTCATATTTTTTGATAAATGGGTGTGAAAGCAGCTGCAATCAGAGACGTATCAACAAACATTATCCATCTTGAACCAGTGTTGCCTACCTCAAGAGATATAAGGTCTTTACATAGCAAAAACAAAAAATCTTTGAAAATATTAATCTAGTTCTGATTTAGATTTTAGTAATTGAATATATCTTGAACCAGCATGCACGATCAAAATCTAAAAAGACCCGTGTTAATTTGCATAGACTTACCTGCTCCGCTGTTGGCCTAGCATCTGCGTCTTTCTGCAAGCAAGCATCAACAAACGTGCAAAACTCCGGAGAAAACTTATGTTTTGATGGTGATGGAGACGGGTCATCCAAAATCTATCGTAAAGCAAAAGAGTTTAGAAAACACAAAAAGAATGTAACATTACATAAGTTAAAAGGCGATCTGGTCATGGAAGTACACCGAACAAATGAGTTCCAGAAATGGTGTAATTCACACGTAGAAGAAAAAGCAGGATAGCTTTTGATCATAAGCTCATACCTGCAACATAAGGTTCACTAGACCTTCAGTAGCTGAATATGGAAATTCACCAGTACCACACTCAAAGAGTGCAAGCCCAAGGCTCCAAATGTCAGCTGGATAAGAATAGCTCTCGTTTCGAATTCGCTCTGGTGACATGTATGTGACAGTTCCGACGAAAGTAGCACACTGTTATCACGTGCAAAAACCGAGTTAACAAAAACTTGTCTCGGTTGCCTCCAATTCAATGGTCAATAACACCGAGGGAAATGGTAACGATGCTAACTATTAAAACTAACCATTGCCATTGAATTCTCCAAGCCAGCACTTATGCCAAAATCAGTAATTTTTGCTTCACCCTTCAGATTTACAAGTAAATTGGCTGGCTTTATATCTCTGTGAACCAAATGTCTCATTCCATGCAGATAACTTAGACCCTTAAAAACCAGAATGAAATGGTACCAATTAGTTAATAGAACAAGTAAGCCAATTATTGAAAATATACCCCAGAATTTCGGGGATAGTAAATGAGAAAGGGAAAAGAAAACCCTACTTGAAGAAGTTTCTGAAACATAGACGAAAGGACAGGCTCGGGTATACATTTTTTCAAACGTAGGACATCTGCCAACGACCCTCCATCCATGTACTCCAAAGCTATGCTAATTTGCCCAGAATCAGGGGTATAAAATGCTCCATGAAACTCCACAAGGCCCTCGGAACAGGGTGCTTCGCATAGTGTCCTTATCTCGGTAAGAAGCTGCTGCCTTTTCTCCTAGAAACATAACAAAAAGAGTAAGATGGATGATTTCTAATTCATTTGAGATTTGTTTACACTAAAAGATCATAGTACCAGTAGCTGCCAACAAAATAATGAAGTACAGTAAGCATATGAATTGGCTTAAACGAAACCACTATGGATTAGCATAGTTAGTTAAGCAGCAAGTTGAAATGTTCTATATTCATACGATCTTTGAAGTCGTGGACTCAAACTATGGTGGCCACTAGTTTAAGACATCAATATGCTACTATTTCCATAACATAAATGTCGTTAAGGAACATTATAGGGTAGCCCAACACATAAATGTCGTTAAGGAACATAAATGTTGTTAAGATTATGAGTTTCAACTATGCTGCCTTCTGGACCATACACATTCTCTCTTTAAAACAAGAACATGTTCTGAATCTCAAAGATGACATCTTCAACACATCATGATTACACACCATTGCTAAAAGAAATCGTCAACAAGCAAAGAAACAGTGAGAATGCCAAATCACAAACCTTTTCAAAGATATTAATCTTCTTCAATGCCATGATTCGATGAGCAGGAATGTGGATAGCTCTCTGAACAACACTGCTAGCCCCACTACCAATGGCTCCAAATATCCTCATTTCACGGGAAGCACATCGATATGTCCTTTCACTACTCCCCGAATTATCGGCAAGCCACGATGTACATTTTTGTAACCCTAGCTCATTAAAATTGTAAACCCCATACGATCGGCTCAGCAAATTAACAGTCCCATTGTCTGAAAACTTCAGAAACAACAATAAAGGTCTCAACAATTAGTGTCAATCATTTATTTCTATTCATCCACACTTCATTTGCAGGCTTGAAAACTAGCACAAACTATGAATACTACGAATATTATGACCTTCAACTATGATGTTAGGTTAAATCATCCAATAACTCAAAATTAATTCATATTCTTAACAATCAGAAAGAAAAACCCCTTTTCTAAAATTTAAATTGCAATTAGGTTACCGTATATGAATCAGAAGGGTCCACAGGGGAATCCATAGAAAGCCCTTTTTCAGCATCAAACAAGGGAGTAAGTTTTCTCTTGAGTTCCTCGAGACCCGCCATGTTCGAATAATCTGTACAACACTAGAGATACTGATTGTGGGGGAAAGAAGCTAGAACTGAAACGAACAATGAACAGCAATAGAATTTGGAATAGTGAAATCATAACCATAAAAACGCGATCGAATCACGCACCACAATCGAAAAATCTCTTCAAAACCCCCCGAAATCGCTTTCCTCCGATAAATTTGGTCGGAAAGATTCGAGCATGTCCCACTGCGCGCCGAATCGGGAAATTCGGGTTGCTGATTTGTTTGCTATTAGGCACGCCTGTGATCTCGCCAATAAAATTTCGCCTCCCAGTGTCGGTTTTGAAAGCTTCTTTTATTGGTTACTCCAAAACGACGCCGTATGATTTCAATTTTATGGTGGGATTTTACCACTTTGACTAATGACTAGTCCGTCGTTTCGCTTTCTAGTTGAAACGACGCAGTTTTGGCTATACCACCTTTAATCAATTTTTTTTATTACTTGTCATAGGATTAATATTAATTTTTTAAAAAAAAAATTATACTCTTTTATGAATTTTATTTCTATTTATTTATTGATATTTTTTTCTAATATAATCTGATCACTGGAAAAATAATATTAAACTAATTTATTTTACCAAATTAATAAAAATTCATAATTAAAGTCTTGCTTAATAACGGTTTGATTATTGAATTTAATTTTAAAAAAATAAAGTAATAAACATTACTCCGTAAATTCATAAATTTTGTAATCCAATTTCATACACTTGGTTCTTATATTTTCTTTCATAATACCCGATAATCGATAATCGTCATTACCATTATACTTAATTATAAATTATCTTATCTACTTGCAACTTGATCCTAATTTATTTTAGTCCATACACAATCGGTTGTATATACAGAGTATGACGAAAGGTGATTTGAGGGTCAATAGGGTGGAGCCGAAGAGTAATAAATCGGAGAAGAATAGTAGAGGATTCAGAAGCCATTGAAAAGAAAGGATCGGAGTTATTAAACCGAAAGGGCTATGATATCATGAAAATGTTTGCTTAATCCACCCCGAAGTTATCTATTTATAATCAAATAAATTACAAAGATATGAAAAAAAAAATAATAAATGGAAAGATACTTATACTAAGAAGATATTTACTTTATAATAAAATATCAAATATGATATATATGGTAAACTATAATTTAGTACATCGAAGGACGTTTTTTATCTAAATTTTATAAAAAACGAGCGAGAAAGAGAAGGAGAAATTCATTTACAATTATGTATGCACATGATAGACTTTGAATCTAAATATATCAACGAGCTTTAATATGGTACAATCCACATGTTTGGAGGCGCTTTTGACATGTCCAAGCCACTTCTCGTACAAAATCATCATATTAAAGTGTTCGTCCTATGACCTAAAGGGTTCGTTTAAGAATTTGTAATGTTTGGTTGATGATTCATTTTCAATTCAAGTTTCTTCTCGAAGTAGAGCACTTTTTTTTTTTAAAGTCGACCCAAATGCACTCGATTAAGTGTTATATAGACTGAAATTAAATGAAGTTTATTTTAACTAAAATTTAATTGAGTCCCGCGTTGGTTGGGGGAGAAGAACAAAACACCCCTTATAAAAGTGTGGAAACTTTCCCCTTCATCTAGCACACACGTTTTAAAGACTTGAAAGGATCCTCTTAAGGGAATTGTCAACTTCTCCCTACTAAAGGTTATATAATGTGAGCCGTTGTTGTTATTCTCTTACTTGCTTATATAACGTATCTTTCAAAATCTCTTTTTGCCCTCATTTTCTAAAACCTTCTTCTTAAACCGAGACCAGAGGCTCGAGCATACGTTGTTTGGCCGTAGGCGACGTAAGAACGAATTGGCTTAGATCACTTGTCGTTGGAAAGTGAGTGACGCACAATTGCAAGTGAAAGTCCAAAGAGGACAATATCTGCTAGCGGTGGATTTAGGCTGTTACATATTTGGTCTCTCTCGCTAATTCTTATTTTTTTAATAATAAAATTACAAATTTGGTCTCTCCACGTTTAAAGTTATGTGTAACTAGTCATCGCCTTTTAGGTCGACAAAGAGGTAAGGGGAGGAGAGAGAAATTGATTTAGGGACAACAAACATGCATCGAGGGCTATGACTTTGCCTTTGATACAATTAGGGAAGGCCAAGTGACCTTCTACCAAATTTTATACATAACCCTCAACTTTCAACAGGGAAACCTATCTTTTCTTCTTTCTTCTCTCGTTATCCCTAGTTTTACCACTTTATAACTTCTTTTAATGGTTGGTTTGTGGGAGGTAAATAAACGTATGTGTAATTAGTTAACTCGAACACTAAAAAATCGAAGAAATTATGAGCTAAATAACCTTAAAAGATTATCTCCAACTCTATTCGATAAAACTCAAATGAAATTATGGGTTAGATAATCTTACAAGATTCTCGCGAACTCTATTCTATGAACCCCAAATGAAATCAAGAGCTAAATAATCCTAAAAAACTCTTCCGAATCCTTTTCCAAAAACCCAAATGAAATTATGAGCTAAATAGCCTTAAAACATTCTCTCAAACCCTATTCCAAAGAACCCGGATGAAATTATGAGCTAAATAACCCGAAAACATTCTCTCGAACCCTATTCCAAAAAACCCATATGAAATTATGAGCTAAATAACCTCAAAAGATTCTCTCGAACCCTATTCCAAAAAACTCATATGAAATTATGAGCTAGATAACCTCAAAAGATTCTCTCGAACCCTATTCTAATAAACCCATATGAAGTTAAGAGCTAAATCACCCCAAATGATTCTCCGAACCCTATTCCAATAAACTCATATGAAGTTACGAGCTAAAGTGCGTATATATATATATATATATAGAGGTAAGAAATACACATAAAAGGATGTATACGTAGAGAGCTAGAAGATTACCTAAAATTTAATGCAAAGCTTAAGAAGAATTTCCAATGGTAAGAAAGAAAGACGGCTCTGACAGACCAAAAAAAAAAGGTACAAAAAATTAAGGTTGTCGTGTAGCAGTATGTGTTGGTGTGTTTTTTTCAGCAAAAATCTCATATTTAAGCCATGATTTCTGGTCTCAAACTACTCTCTCTCCTCTCTCTCTCTCTCTCTCTAGACCTACAAAATCTTCAAAGGTCCAATTTTTACACAAACCTTCATAATTTTTCTTCTTACATTACTAATTTTGATAAATATTTGTTCCTTTCTTCATCTTATTCTTGCAGGAACATGTCTTCTTCCACCTATTCCAACTCCCCCTGTGCAGCCTGCAAGTTCCTCCGCCGAAAATGCCTACCGGATTGCGTTTTCGCGCCCTATTTCCCCCCGGAGGAGCCCCAAAAGTTCGCCAACGTTCACAAGATCTTTGGTGCCAGCAATGTCAGCAAACTGCTGAACGAAGTCCAGCCACACCAGCGGGACGACGCTGTGAACTCGCTCGCCTACGAGGCCGAGGCCAGGATGAAAGACCCCGTCTATGGCTGCGTTGGCGCCATCTCCATACTCCAAAGGCAAGTCATCAAGCTCCAAAAAGAGCTCGACGCCACCAACGCCAATCTCATTCGCTACGCCTGCACCGAAATCCCCGCCCCGTCTCAGTCCTCGTCCTCGCAATACGCTCGAAGGTCGTCATCGACCAGCCACGACGGAAGCTCATCCACCTCTAGCTATGGCCACTACTATTCCAATCCCTACTTTTCTCCATGGAGTAACAGCCATAATGGCTCTTGTGGAGATGGCCATGACAAGGCAGAGTTCAAGTAAATTTTTCATTACGCAATTTGATTAATAAATATAAATTATAATTACAAATCACACCTTTCAGTTCGTCTAATTTGCAAATTATATCTCTCTATGTTTTGAAAATGGTTTCAAACATCCTTATAATTTGCAAAATCTATGAATTATAAGTACCCTTTTGGTATAATAATTCTTAGAAGGGTATATTTGCAAATCTTAAGAATCTTTGAGGTATAACTTTTCAAATAGATCAAAGTAGGAGGTGTAATTTGCAATTATCTTCTTATATATCAATATAAACATATATAAATTAATATATGTTGTATATTTTAAATATCTGTTTGGAATGATATGGTAAATAATATTTATTATTTATTATTTATTTCTTATGATTTAATTATTAAGATGTCGTTGGATAACGATTTTGTTTTTAATTTTTCCTTGGTTATTTATTTTCTATAATTATTTATTATTTTTAAAATTTTAAAAATAAAAATAAGTTTTTTTGTAGCTATGAATTGAATTTCAATTTTTTTTTTCAGAAAGTAAATAGAATCGATTTTTCAAAAATAAAAAATCAATGAATTTAATATAAAATTAATAATCTTAAGAAAGGATTGGCATAAATAAATGGCTATTTCTTGACAAAACGACGTGATATATATGTCGTTTAAGAAAGAAAAAAAAACATTAAATGTCACACTCATATGAAATGAGTTTCAAAAAGTATATTATTGTCAACCAACTTTGAAAAACAACCCCAAAACATTTTATAATATATTTTATTATTATTATTATTATATATGATATTTTTGTTTTGTTTTATTCTTTTATTTTGGCAGTGTGCCAATATTTTAAATAATTCTCATAATTATTTTGAATTTTCTTTGAAATCAAAATTATACAATATTTATTTTATTTTGATCTTTAAATTATACAAAATTTTGTTTTTATCTTTAAAAATTATACACATAATTTAAAGATTCTATAACAGTAAAAGTATATAATAAGAAAAATAGAGTAATAAAAAATGTTTTCAAAAATAAAAAACTAAAAACAAAATCATTACGAGTACATTATTTTATCGTAGTTTAAATTATAATATAGACGATAATAATAATACATAAATATAAAATATTAAAAAATAATTATTTATTAAAAAAAATATTTTTAATGAATTTAAACTCAAATTATTGTTTGCTCGAATTAAATCGTAAACAATATAAGAATTAAAAAATGTCAAGTACGATTGAGTTATATTCATTTTTAATAATCGGAGTAATAATATTTTAAAAATTAATCGGATATTATATTAGGTATAATGTGGGTGTCAAGCCAAACACATATTTTAATAAATAATGTAAAAATGGTCATTTTAAATATCGGTAGTTTGAATATATATGAAATTGCATGCTTTCATAAATTAACATATTTTTTTTAAAATTAATAATATAATATAAATAAATAAAATTATAATATTCCTAGACATTTAAGTTGGACGACGTGGCTATTTTTAATTTGTTATAAATAGTAATATTCTCTAATAATTATTGCGTAAAATAATATGATTTGTATCCTAATTTTATAGCAATAATTGTGATAAGATATATATCCTATTGGATTCTAAATAATTTGTTAAAGAATTAATATTATGAAATAAGTTTTTTATAAGGTTGTTTGAATGGTTATCTGAACACACACGTCGAAAGTATGCTACGAACCTGGCCGACATGAATGTTCAAGTCTTCTAACAAAAAACAACGCCCGTTATGATTAAAAGCAATTTGTTTGGCTATGAGTTTCTTCTCGATTTAGATGCAACGTATAAAAGGTGTGAAGTTCAACATGAATATATATCATATATATCATGCCTTGTCTAAATCAAAGAAACCTTACACGATATAGAGCTCGAATTTGAAATCCATGAAAAGACGTGGATATAGTAATGGTATGTTGGGACGTGGCACTTGACCTAAACAATGCATTTCGGTCATAATTGAGTAAAGGTATGCTTTGATTGGTTATTAGTTATCGTATGATGACAATGTCACGTGAGATGCTTGGAATTAGTTTAATTATTTAGAAAATTTCCGTTGATTAAAAACTAATTTTTTAAAAATATTGTTTAATTAAAACAAAATAATATTAAAATTATTTATTTCAATAAAAACATAACTTTAAAACTAATATTTATATCAATAATATTAACAATATATTTTCTAAAAGAATATTTTAAAAACCATTCTATCTTTAGACATAAAATTAATTTGTATATTAATAAAAAATTGAATAGTTATTAAATATATTCGATAAAGTATTAAATATTTTACAAACTAAAAAAACCGACATGTCACTGAAACGCGTGGTTAACCGAAAGTAGCGTCGCAAAAGTCCATGAATCTCTCTCTCTGCCGTCATGTCGTACTAATATTTTAAAAATTTAAAAATTTAAAATAATAATAATAATAATAAAGGACGCGTGGGACCCACACCAAACGCATTAGGAAAGGACCACCGACCCTACAACCATTCCCTACTGTTACCTATGGTCTTACGGCTGCGACACCAAGACGTGCCGTCGCCCAACCCCCCTAAGGTAGTGTCCTAAATTTATTTTTCTTAAATATACTATTTAGTCCTCATTATTTGGTTTTTTTTTATTTATTTTTTATTTTTTAATTCTATCTCTATTAATTATTGGTTACTCGATTTTTTAATTTAGTCTTTGTTACTTTTATAAATTTTAATTTAGTTCTCGATATCAAGTTGTAACTTAATTTATTGCTCGGAAAGAAAAAGAAAATCTTCAAAAATTGGATTGAAATTTCAATTTCTTTTAAATGATTTTTTTATAATGTTTTTATCAATTTTTCGAATATTATATTCAAATATTTCTAATATTCACTCCAAAAAAAATTATTACGAACTAAATTAAAAAATACAAAGTATTAAGAATTAAATTGATATTATAGAGTTGAATTTATACTTTAATCCATAATTTTCTAAGTATTTTTTTAATTTGGTCTCTAATCTTATAAAAATGGAAATTTACTCGTTTTATAAGAATCTTTAATTAAACAATTAAATTTTGAGATGAAAAAAATAACAACAATAATAATAAAAAAAAACTTAACCTAGTACCTTTAATTTTTTGTTTTTAAAAATATACCCGTGTCTTATAATTTTTGGTATATTTTTTTTAATAGAGTATTACGATAATTCTTAAATAAAGATCACGAATATATAAATAAAATAGATTATATTTTCATTTCTAGTTAATAGTACGATAAAAAAGTAAAGGAAAATAAAAAAAAAAGTTAATTAGGGATGATTTGATGGATGAGATGAGGAGGAATCCCCAATCATTCATGGTGCCCTTCGCACATGCTCTCTTAATAGAATTTTGATGTCTTGTCGTCCTATGTTTTTTTTTTTTTTTTTTTTGTCTCTAATTATTTAATTCAAAGAATTTGATAACTTTGTCCCGAAAATTAAGCTCAACCTCATATTTTGTTTGGTTTGAATTAATCCAAACATTTACTATATTTAAAGAATAATTATTTCCTAAAATAATAATAATAGTAATAATTTGACTATAATTTATTGAAAATGTTCTTCTATGAAATTAAGTTTATAAACCCCTTATAATACTCGAAATAATGTTTATGAACTTAATTTTTACGTATAAAATTAATTTATTATTAAAGGAAGGGTTAGTGTAAAATTTTAGTTTTTATATTTTTAAATATGCAATGAGTTAAATTACTCCATTAAAAAGTTTAAAATTTAATATAAATTTTAATTATTTAACGAGTTAATTAACCTTTTATATTTTATAAACAAATTTCGGTCACTAATTTAAAAAAGATAAGCTTTAAATCATTATAAATTAAATTTTAGAGTCTAAATTATTACTTTCTATATTTAATTATTTATTTTTTATTTTTAAAATTTCCATCATGTGGTTAAATGATTTGAGGTTGATTAAATGAGATGATGGGCAAGAAAAAGCTCACTATTATAAATTTAAAACCTTTTTTTTTTTTAATCTTTAACAATTTTTTTTAGTAAACTCTTATTTTCTTTTTATTTTACTTATTTTGTTGTAAGAAATGACCTCCGACAATTACGCTCAACCTCAACTTTTGATTGGTTTAAATTAATCCAACCATTTACCATTAAATTATTATTATTATTTATTTGATTCGAAATAAATCAGTGTTTTTCCCCCGGAGGTGAAGTTTTTAATGGAATATTTTTAATTAGATTTTATTATATATTATTATTATTATATAATAAAATAATTGTTGAGAAAGGACACCCAAAAATTATGCTCTACCACAATTTAAAATATATATATATATTTAGTTAAATATCTAATAACTAAATATTAATTATTTATTCAATTAGATTCCAACGTGTATTTATGGTCCAAATAATAACCATTTATTTATTTCTTTTAAATGGTATTTTTCTAGCTTTTGTTTAGGGCTTTTATTTTTTATTTTTACAAATTATTTTAATTTAATCGAGTAGTTCGAGAGAGAAGTCTATTTCTAAAGTTCAATAAGAAAAGGGAATATCAGACAAGGTTTGGAAGCTCCTAAGTTTAATTCTAAAATATGAAAACCCTCATCGATTGGAGAGAGAAACGAGTACCAGCGGTTAGAGGGAATGAATCATTTAAGTGTGTGAAAACCTCTCCCTTAGCAAACATGTTTTAAAAACCCTGAAAAATTCAAAAAGGACAATATCTATTAGCGGTGAGTTTGAACGGTTACAAATGATATCAAAGCTAGTCATGGGACGATGTGAGACACTGGTCGTTGGGCTAGACACTCTCCATAGTAGACACGTTTCAAAACCATGAGGCTGACGGTGATACGTAATGGACCAAAATAGGCAATATCTGTTGGTGATGTGTTGATGATGACCTGGGCAATTACAAATGATATCAAAGCTAAACACTGAGCAGTGTGCTAGCGAGAACGCTAAGTCCCGAAAGGGGGTGGACATCGGGCGGTGTGCTAGCGAGGACACTGAACCCCGAAGGAGGGTGGACTGTGAGATTCCACATTGGTTTGAGGGCACACCAGACAGTGTACTAGCCTTGAACGGGGTGGATTGTGAGATCCCAGATCGGTTGGAGAGGTTTCCACACTAGCAGACCCATTTTAAAACCTTGAGTGAGAGTCCATTGGAGAGGGTGTGGAAACCCCTCCCTAGCATACCCATTTTAAAACCTTGAGTGAGAGTCCATTGGAGAGGGTGTGGAAACCTTCCCTAGCAGACCCATTTTAAAAACCTTAGTGAGAGTCCAAAGAGAATAACATCTAGCTATTGCTGGGAAGCTTTTAGCTTATGGTGCTTCGACTTGAGAGTTCGTTAAATGGGGACGATTTTATTGTTAAAAGAAGTTGAGTGTCGATCCAAACTTGTTTATAATAATTTATTGGATGAACATTTGATGTGAATGATGAGAGTGATTTGTGGAAATGATTAGATATAGAAAATGGCATGGATAGAAAGGGTTGTATCAAAATAATTTTGGTACGATAAATTAAATTATGATGGGAAATGTTCCTAAATAGTGAAATTGACAAATACAAAGCTAAATTAATTTAAATATATAATCATATTTTAATTCATTATCTTATCAAGTTTCCATGATGAACAAATATTATGATAAATATTTTAGTTTAAAAGGGTTTTTCATTTTTATTTTATTTTTTTCTTTCTTTTTTCGAGTATGTATTTGTATATAATTATCTTAAACCGAGGTCTATTAACAAGAAGTTGGTGGGCCGACGTACTGGAACTTGGGCCGATTTCTTCTCCAATGTCACGGCCCAAATAGAGGTGGAATTCACAGGTTGCTCTATTAAAGGTACATGTTTGTTATTTTTTTAAACCAAAAAAAAAAAAAAATACAAAATTATTTCAGTTGACCCTCATGAAAACTAAGAACCCAACTCTTGAAAGTAGACACCATAAAAACAAACCAACGCACCAGTTTCGATCGACGATCCTCTTTATCTGGTAGTGGTCGACTAAGGCCTCCACATGCAGGGGGACGACCGTAGCAATTTAGCAAACTTCGATGGTGAGATGTCTGAGCTCAACTAAAATGCAAGTGAGAAGAAGAAAAGGCAGATGGTGGACAAGACGATGCTCATGAATACAATGAACTTATCGTATAAGACGATGCTCATGAATACGATGTTCTTCAACTCTTCAACTCTAAAGGAGATATAATAAGTGTATTATCCACTCTGTAACGTCACGTTACATAAGTAAATAGATTTGGATAAGATTGGTTTTTGATTCATTACATTGCATGATGCCGCCAATGGTAAAGGATAAGGAAAGGAAAGAGCATTGTGCAGGAAAGAGCATTAGATTTTTTTTACCCTGAATTTTTTAACCCGTTGTCACTTTCTACCACAGCTAAAATTCATAAAAAACTGTGACATAAAATTTACTGCATCAGAAAGAAAGAAAGATTCTGTACCAAGATTTGTACAAGTTGTATTCCATGCACACTGCAAAGTTGCCATTTATCGATCTAAATTTGATATCTTTTTGGTTTTATTTTTTCCCTATAAAAAGCAGTTCATAGGTTTCAAATGAAACTTGTTCCCCATGCAAAGCCCCTACTCACCATCTCACATGTACGTGTCATCATTTTGCAAATCCCACCACCATTTATAAACACCTTCCAATGTCTTTCTTCCTTCCAACTTTTCTTTGCCTTAGCCTTTCACCCAACCAAAATGGCTGATCGTCCACAACCACACCAAATACAAGTCCACCCCCAACGTCGCTACGACGACGTCGGTGCCAAGGGACGAGCAGGGCCTTCAGCCTCCACAATCCTCGCCATTGTGACCCTCGTCCCTCTTGGCGGCTCACTACTTGGACTCGCTGGTTTGACGCTGGCAGTCACACTAGTTGGCCTGGCTGTGTTCATCCCGGTTTTCATCATCTTCAGCCCCATTCTGGTGCCAGCAATCTTAACCATTGGTATGGCTGTCCTCGCCTTCTTGACCTCTGGGGCATTTGGACTGACGGCTCTCTCTTCGCTCACATGGGCTTTCAACTACCTACGCCGGGCAGCCGGGTTCATGCCTGATCAGATCGACCAAGCAAAGAGACGCATGCAGGATATGGCTGGTTATGTGGGGCAGAAGACGAAGGACCTAGGGCAGGAGATACAAAGCAGGACCCAGGAACAAGGGAGGAAGACATGAATCTAGACAGGGAAAATGGCTGAGTTATGGTTGAGTCCTGTAGGCAAGTCAATGTCGGAATTGTAGGTCTCAAGTGTTTCTTTCGAGTATTCCTAGGATAGTTCACTTTTGAGCTACTTCTAGAATGCTACCGTTGGTTTGCATTTCTACTAGTTCCAGTGTACTGCTTGCTTCTCTATCTGTTATTACTTACTAGACATGCATTGGTCGTTAAACGTATCTTCTATCCTCTCTCCTCTCAAGAATGTGACACACCATGTTCCCAAATCAAACTAGGGAGTGAAAATAACATAAAAATGATTCAGATACATAAACTATAGCTGACCTGTGTAAACTAAGATTTGTAGGAGTTAGTTTGGTGGTTTGATAATCCATAGTAGAATGCGTGTAATTATGGCTTTCATTGAGATAGATGTTCTCCTTGAGAACGAGCTTCGAATTCCATACCCGACTCGCCTGTAGACTTTGAAGTGTTGGGGATCCAGAATGTGAGTACAGTGGATGCGGCAACGAACATGACCCTGCGAGGAGCCCATTTCAAGCACGAGGCAACGCCTATGTGACTGTTCCAGCTTGCAACCTGCGATTACCATTGATGAAAGCACCACATGATAATCATCTTTTTCACAATGAAAACTAAAAGCCTGTAAACACATTTGAGATGAACAGGTACCTCAGTACGCTTGTTAATGTTCCAGGCATGCAAGGTTCCATCTCCTGAGCCTTCGGCACAAATTAAAACAAAATATTTAGTGATGAATTGTGATCGTGTGCAAGAAAACATGCGGGGTAAGAATCAAGTGGGGTTAGTAATGGGATTAATACCCGGATATAGCTATTTAATTTTTAGAAAAGATATTGAACTACGTTTAATAGATTTTGCTTAAGCCAATAGTAATTGTGAACGAAGTGGGGGATGAATCGCAGCCGAAGGCACAGCAACCGAGTAAGATAGAAAACAAGAAAAGCATTGGCAGTTGAAAAATATAGTTTTCAGAAGCAAGGCAAGTTAGTCACCTGATATGACGTACTGCCCATCTGGGGTAAAGGTAGCCTCTATGGTTGTGTTGGGAGATGGTTCCAAGCTGAACCCACATTGCTGTACGAGGGAGATACAGGATCGATTAATAGGGAGCAGGGAAGAACATAAATGATGTTTCTTTTACCTCTGTAAATTAGCAAAATAGAAGTTTAAAAACCCAAACATGCAGACTAACCTTCTCTCCTCCATATGCATCAAGAACATATATATTGTTATTTGTAGTTGTCAAGAGCATAGATTTGCCATCATTACTAAATTTGATGTCAAAGACTTCAGCCATATCTCCACCAACCAAGAAGGTATCGAAGGGTCCCTGTATATAAATGGCGATCAACTCATGCCAAAAACGATATCAAGAAATGAGGTAAATATTTATCCCGTATGAACCTTGTCGTAGGAACGTGAATCGAACAGCTTAATAGCACCTCCTTCCATTGCCACAGCAAACACAAGGCCTTGCTGGTCATACGCAACGGTAGGTCTGCCACGTAAGCGAAGTATTCCCTGGAAACTATGAAAGTAAGCACAATCATATTCGGGCGAATGATGAAATTGCGATCAAAATGCTATAGAGAATTTTAAGTTTAGGTCTTAAAAGTGTTAGGACACAATACAGCACATTCACCCACAATGAGCACTCGTCCGTTTTCTCCTATTCACGTGCGTTCGAATTATACGCGGGTGTAAATTCCTGAGAGCTATTCATT
Organism: Cucurbita maxima; assembly: GCF_002738345.1. Classification (NCBI taxonomy): domain Eukaryota; kingdom Viridiplantae; phylum Streptophyta; class Magnoliopsida; order Cucurbitales; family Cucurbitaceae; genus Cucurbita; species Cucurbita maxima. Next base: position 3,349,169 of record NW_019272023.1, on the reverse strand, counting down.
TCAATGTTCTAGCAGAGCGGGATATCAAGTCTCCCCGTTATACTAGCCAAATCAATACTAGAGAGGTAAGGGAATTGTCATACTCGTGTCCATCGAGAACACTACATTTCAACCTCGTTTTAAACAATCGTGCCTATCCAACGAACCAACTAATCTCACCTTTCAAAAGACCAACTCAGATCAACCATCCAGTTTTGATCTCATCGGATTGTTGGTTTGAAATCTAGAAGGCAATGGTTTGCTCACTTCTAGATCTCTCAGCAATGCGACAATGCCCTTGTGTACGGTGGAAATAGGGCTCACGAGCTCCTTTATAAGTATGTGGGGAAAGGGAAGTATATTCAAAGAATATTTTATTTTTATTTTTATGGGAGCTTAGCCATTGCTGTATAAACACCCATGATGTTCTACGACGGGTCTCTATTTCTCCAAATTGGCCTTTGCAAAAAAGATGATGAAACACAACACTACTCATTTCTTGTCCTCAAGCATTATCTGGAGAATTTTTTTGGCTGCTTTTAAATGGTCCACAGCATTACCAGGAGATACACGTTCATTACATGAAGCTCTTTTGATTAGTCAGACAGTCACCCGTTCAAGAAGGAAGGGAGGTCTTATGGCTTAAGCCGCTTAACCTTATAAGGATCTTCTTATGGTTCATATGGAATGAAAGGAATCATCATATATTTCACTGGCAAGAAACAGATATCCTGTTCCAGTGAAAGCCAAACAATCAGCTTCAGTGTTCCTAAAGTTGAGCAAGTCAAGTTTGATTCTCGCCATGTTATAATTCTTAGTTCTTTTGTCAATAGGAAGATGAGTATTAGTGTCAGTACAGTAGTAGCTTTATATTCCACAAAAGAGGTTTGAGGATTGAATTGTCCCGTATAGACACATGATTCAGCCCATACAATTATTAAAAACCATTTGACCAAACCTACAGTTGGCTCAGGTTCTTTTGTTCATGTGTATTTGTGTACTTTCAGTGTATTAATCTTTTTGAGGTTTTGGCCCCGCTTAACCTTATAAGGATCTTCTCATGGTTCATATGGAATGAGAGGAATCATCATATATTTCACTGGCAAGAAACAGAATGAGAGGTTTTGGCCCCGTGTGGCTGTTAGGGACATGTATATATTTATACTTCTTCATTCTAGGTCATAAAAAATTATCTATCAGCATATGGAGTTCCACCTTCAAAGAAAGCTCTTTCAAGGAAAACTCTTTCTAATGAAAGCTAAGTGTATATACATGATAATCTGAAACCAACCTGGCAAGCATTTACTCGAAGATCCCATATCCTGACACTGTGGTCGAGAGAACCTGACATGAAGCTGTCATTGATTGGAGACATGCAGAGCGAAACAACCCTGCAAAGCAAAAAGGAAAAATGGTTGTTAGACAAAGTACCTCAGTGGTATATGGAACAAAGGATGGTGATTTTTCTTATCACTTATAGATGGAATTTTGGAAACCGTCGAGAAGGGTTATTGAGATATTCTCGGGAAAAGAAAAGTAGAGAATTTCAAATAAGTCTATTGCCTACTACCACAGATTGTGAATATGGACATGCAACGCAATAAAATCACTTTAAACATCCCCCCGAAAAAAATCCCATCCAATCTCAGAAGTCTTAGTAAGGCAAACGATGAAGGCTCAAAATTGGACAATTCCTTAGAGACTAGGCACATTCTTTTTAATGAAAGACCAAACTTTTATTTAGAAAAGTAAAAGAAAAAGAAATAATACAAGGGCATATAAAAATAATAAAGACTAAATGGCTCCAATCAAGTAAAATAAGACTAAGAGTGTAATTACAACTAAGATGGGCACATTAGTTTGTTAAATAGAACAGAGCATATATTTACTTTCTTCATCTATCAATTAGCCATTGGATTTTACCTCTCTTTATGTCCTTTGAAGTAGCGAAGACATCGGTTATCATACATTGATAGGTATCGCAGTGACTCTGGAGATATAAACAGAATAAATGTAGTTAGTATTCAAAGTCAAGAAGTGCCATCAAAATTTCAAACACCCGAAGAAATTTACCTACCTCCACTAGTATCTAAATTGTATCTTGAAGAGCATATAACGGAACTTGGGTGATGGGTAAAGCATATACGATCAGCACCATGCTTTTTATGAAATGTGGTTTTGAGTAACCTAAAAATTTTAACCAGTTGGATTGAACTAAATCCCGTTAACAAGATTATAAACGATAAAATTGATCAAATGGAGAATTCTCGAATTTCAAAGAGGTTAACCAATGTCATCAAAAGTGTTGAGAGACATCGATGATTCATGTATAAACAATTGGAGAAAGCAAAGTCATAAACTAGACGGTTTAATAACGTAAAGCCTACAAAAATCTAACCTGGCATTCGCAATATCATACAGCCGCACGGAATCATCCTCACTCGCCGTCACCAGCAAATCATCCTTGCGATGAAAGTCCAGAGAATTTATCTTCCCAACCTGCAAGCAGACAATGCGAACTTTTATAAGGAAAAAAAAAAAAAAAAAAAAAAAAAAAAAAAAAAAAAAA
>NW_019272023.1:3297496-3346279 GCF_002738345.1 Cucurbita maxima | reverse complement strand
AAAAAAAAAAAAAAAAAAAAAAAAAAAAAAAAAAAAAAAAAAAAAAAAAAAAAAAACAACCATAATTCTCCGCATCTAAACTTTCTTTTTCAGTAGAAACACTCTTCGCATGCACTCGAATAGACTATAAACCACAATTCAATGCCGCGAAAGTAAATTTGTGCGGTTATATGTTCAAATGCATTGCCGGAATTTTCAGATAACCAAAATTTAATCTGAAAAGGAGAGAGGGAAGAACAGGAAAGTAATCCGATCATAAAAGGAAAACGATACTCACGAAGTCAGAGAAAACAGCTCCGATTGCCATGCTCCGCACAGTGCCGTCGTCGAGCTCGGTTAGCGCCATCTCAACACGGCGAAATGAGTCTATGGGGTCCCCTCTCGACTTCGATTCAGGTCGGGGGTTTTGCGCCAAACCCTTTATTCAGCGCAATAATTAATAAGAAAAACAAGGTAAATAAATTTATAAATAAATAAATATTATATATATGTGTGTGTGTGTGTGTATTTAAACCTTATAATTAAATAATTTGATTTGATTCCAGAATTTATCGCTTTTATAATATTACGTGTTGATTTAAATTTCAATTAAACCATATCGCTTTTATATATATGGAAGGAGCTGTGAGTTTTTTTAAATCATGTTATTTAGTTTATTTGTTATATTTACGCTTAATGCTTGATTTGATTTATTATCTGATTTTTTTTGTTTATAAAAAATAATTTTTCAAAAACACTATTTAAATTTATATTTTTTTTTATTTTTAATAATATTAAAAAAAAAAACTAATCAAATGTTTGAATACTAACAAAATGAATTTCACAAATTTTGGTTTATTTATAGATTTAAGTGTTTATTTAGTAATAAAATAAGGTAACTAAAATTATAAATTAAAATATTTGTAATAAAAAAGTGAAAAATATATTAGAAGTATAATACTAAAATAAAAAATAACTCAATTCAAAATGAAGATTATCGTGTTGATATAAAGATTTTAATTTTACGAATATATGGATAAAATATTTTTTTTTTATAAATCAATTAATTTATAAATTTTATTTAAATTAATAATTAATTTGTGTTGTAAATTATAAACGGATGGGATTATTGAAGAAGGAATAATAAATATAATTGTGAATAAAGCAAACAAACCTAGAAATATTGAAGAAAAGTAAATAAAGTAATCTAAGAAATGAGTTTATACACATTTATTCTTTGATCCTAAAAAATTATATTTGATTGAATCAACTATTTTACTGAATTACCCTTGGTAGCAGTCTGGGAATAGAGACTTCTTTTCTTTATACATGAATGCGGTAAGAGGGGTGAAAATGGAAAACAAATTTTCACATTTGCTAAACCAGTTTCCTGAACTAAATAATAAAAAGAGAGGAAAAAAAAAAACTTCATTAATTTTACACTTTTAACTTGGCATGAAAAATGCTCCAAAAAGAACGCCTCCTAAACCATAAAAATGCTTAAATCATGTCTCTTTCTACCCTTGGCGACACTTTTTACCTGTTTCCAAAAGGCTGGATGCTGTGGTTTCATGTTGAATTCTGGGATTATGTATGATATGGGGTTTCCTCCTTCAAAAGGATGCTTTCTGGTTCACTTTCAGGCTCCATGTCTGCATCTCGAGATGCGTCGTCGGACAAAGGGCCATCGTGGTCTTCACCTTCACTACCAGATAACCATATTAACTTCAAGTCTTGACCTTGCCAGGATTTGCCATCTTTGAATGCCCTTTCAGCTGAATGACGGGTTAAAAAAGTGACATTAGCTGAGAAGTTGTTGGATGCGTTTGAAATCCGATCGCCATCTTCCGAAACTAGCTCCACCGTACAAACATCACCCAACGATGAGAAATGTTTCTTTATCACATCCTCCTACAACACAATTATAACATGAAATTAGAATTAGATCATAGATCCCAGAAAGACAGTGCTACCTTAAAAGATATTCAACTAATGCTAACAAATTGAGACTAGTTCAACAATAATTGAAATTGAGATGTATTCCTTCTTAAGGGGTCAAAGGTTCAAATATCCATATATACAACTAACAAATTTTTATCAAAGATGATACATCAAGAACTCTAAAGCTCTAAACAAAGACATTCTTGTTTCTCTCCAACCAAATTTTCCAAAAAGGTACCCTTGAATGCGTTGGTCAACAAAAATTCAGCGCCCCAAAACGTACAAAAGTTCACCAAGGAGAACCGTTTATCAAACTCTTGTTCCAAGGAATAAAATACTACAGGCTCCTTGAACTAAAATCATCAAGCAGCTATATGTTGGTATACTATAAACAAAAGAATCTTATGAACTTGAAAAATCTTCAAAGATTTTATAGTTTCTCTTTCCGAACTGTCTAAAGCGTCTTCAACCTACCTAGAGAAGCAAATCAAATGCACAAATTCTTACAAAATAAAAGACCAGCCCTTAGCCGCGGAAGGACAATGAAACAACAGATGATCTACGGATTCTTCCACATTTGAACACAAACAACAAAAAGGAGGGGAGAGGAATCAGAAAGAAAAACGACTTTGCAGTGTGTAATATGCTTCTTATAAATCACTGATGGATGAAGACAGAAAAATGGACTTTTTCAGGAATAGATGACTTCCACATCATCGTCAACTAATTAATCTCGGAGACACCACTCTGTTTAGTGAGGGAGAGGAAAGAAGAAAAGGTCCCCCAGAATCCAAAGTCCTAATAAGTTCATCTGCACCACCTCCTAGCTGAACCAGCTCAATTTTTTCACAAAGGGCTGCCCGGCTATCAATTTCCCAAACGAAGATGCCTCTTCCGATCCCATGTTTGTTGGTCTCAATTCTAGCAATCAGCTATATTGGTCCCCTTCTTTCTAGATAGAGTTTACATGGCTGAAAATTTTGAGGATAATGGCCCTGTATCTGCCCAAACATCCTTTCAAAACCGAATATTCCTCCCATCTCCCACCATAAGCTTTGTAAAGCCAAAGAAAAGTTCTCTGTTTAGGCTGATGTCTACCCACGGAATTCCTCCAGCTTTTCTTTTTAAACTCTTTAGTCACCCACCCATTTGAATCACACCCATAAATAGCTGCTATCACTCTCCGCCAAAAGAGGTTCTGTTCTAGTGTGAATCTCCATTGCCAATTCAACAGCAGAAAGAGATAACACACATTGAAGACAAATGTATACCAAGTTGCTGCCCAGCTTATAGACTTCACTGCAACCCACAGTCTCATATGTTCCTCTGCATGGGCTCTAAGGAGGGTAAACATGTAGGATGTAAAACAAAGCTTCTACCTTTAGATAGGAGAGAACCACACAATTAATCCAGCTTTGCTCTCAATTTATCAATCAACAGTTCCTCAAAGACACAACCACTAATTTTTAAAGCTAGAGGTACTAAAGCGCAATGGCCCTCCGGGGCACAAAAAAAAGCGCAGACTTCTTTACGAGGTGCAGAAAATGTATATAAAACTTTAATGTATCAAGAAAAATAGTAGGGTGAATAATAAGATGATGAAAAGTGAAAGAAAATCAAGCTTTATTCTAGATTGTAAGAATATCCATACTTTCTCACTTAAAAATTAGAAAAAATAAAAAAGAAGGTAGGAAACTAGGTTTGAGGTGCTAAGACGCACACCGCAAGCACTAAGGCGCTCACTGCGAGTGGACTTCATTCAGATAGCCTCATTTCTTTGAAGGAAGGCACAAAGGTCGTGCCTAGGTGCATGCCTCAGTGATTTTAAAAACACTAGACACGACTTCAAGAAGACAGTCAAGATAGGGAAACATAACGGCCTCAACTCTGTACCCGAAGGTATTAACCAACTCTTCCACCATGGTGTTGTTAACATTAATGCCAATTGAGAGATTAGAAGATGATAAACACAAGCCAAGAACAACTTCAGAATAAATCATCAATTTTTAAGTATCTTCAACGCACTCCGCAAAAAAAGATCATATCATCAACATATTGAAGGTGCATAACTTCTACTTCTCTCTCCCTCATTTAAAGTCTTGAAGAATTCTTGTCTCACAACAATAGTGGATTATACGGCTAAAAGAGTACCAAAATGGGTCTCCTTGTCTAAGACCCTTTACACAAAGATTTTTTCCTCTGGCCTACCATTAATGAAAATTGAGAAGTTTATGTCGAGATACGCCCCCACATCAATTTACACGATTTGTATCCAGAACTCTTGAATTCAAGCACATCATCAAGGTAAGACCAATTGACTATATCATAGACCTTCTCCAAATTCATCTTTAACATAAAAACCAAATTCTTTGCTTCCCACTCCCCACGAATTTTGCTGCCACCAGTATCCCATCGAGGAGCCACATAATCAAGTGTTGAGAGCACCTATTTAAGACTTCCAACTTCCCTTTGGTGTTGTATAAAAGTTCTAAAGAGAACATGACACAAAACCCACATAGTTGAGTCAATGTGACAAAAGCTAATCATTGGAGCATTTGGTTTGAAAGAAACATAGAATATTTGGAAGGAAAAGGTTAGAATAGACAATATGAGATGGTTATTCGTAGTCAAGATCCATTGTCCATTGTCCAACCAGGATCATAGAATAGACAATATGAGATGGTTGTTCATAGTCAATATCTATTGTCCATTGTCAAACTAGGATCAACAAATATAGTGGCTAGGGAGAAGGGATAATCATCTTTGAAGCCTAAATCCTTCTTTAAGGTCTCTTAAAGTTCCCTCTTTTGATGTCTTGTGAATCCCTCTCCCTCTAGTGTGTCCATCTGCATCTCATTGTGAAAGGTGAAATTTTCAAGAAGGTTAAATTCTTCATGTGCAAGTCATTTCCCAAAAGGTGAAAACCTTGGATTGGTTATTGAGGAAGATTCCTAGTTTGGTACGGCAAATCTATTGCATTCTTTGTCAAAGAGCGACAGAAGACCTTGACCATATTCTTTGGAGCTATGATTTTGCTTATTAGTTTGGAGTTATTCCTTTGAGGTGTCAGATTTCTTGTTTGCTAGACACATGGGATGCAAATAGATGATCGAGTAGATCTTCACTTTCAAGAGAAAGGGCGGTTTCTATTGCAAGTCAATGTTTGTGCAGTTTTATAGAGACTTGGGAGAGAGGAATAATAAGATCTCTAGAATATTTGACAGGTATTCAAGCGAGTTTTGGTCCTTCATTAGGTTATATAGTTCTCTTTGGATTTTGGCGACAAAAGTCTTTTGCATTTATCCTTTATATCTTATTTTTCTTGATTGGAGCATTTTTCTTTAGTTCAATTCTCTTTTGTGAACTAAGTTTTTTAGTTTGCCCTTATATAATTTTTTTTATTACTATTATTTTCTCAATGACAGTTCAGTTATTCTTTTTATAAAATAACAGAAAAACAACTATTAAACAAGACTATTTTTGGGTAGTCCTTGATTGAATATCAATTATGTTCCGTTTTGTTTGAGATAGTCCTTGCCTCAACTATGATCTCATCTTTCAGAACATCCTTAAAGGGCAAACAAAGAGTCTATAGCATCATCATCTAAGAGATACCAGAAATTTGTTAATTAGATTATCATAAATGGTCTTGATATAGAGGGGTGGAAGACTTACATTGGCAAAGTCGACCGGTAAAGGAGGAACAACTCTAAATCCAGTAGAACAGCTCCCCGATTTCTCTCCATCAACATCAAAAGGTGCTTCGGATGACAATGGATGAATAGGCTCAAACTTTGAGGATTCCTGTTGTACAATAGATGTGGTTGGCTCAGGACAAGGGCACTCCACATGCTCCCCACTCGCCTCAGTGTGTGGTGATGCCAAAGCAATGCCAGAATCGCTGGCCTTTGGAGTAACAAGTTTACTAGCGTCAGCCTCTATTCCCACTTTAAGTCGCTTTGCGGAGAACCCAACAACTGTTTCGCCCTTGTTTCCTGTGGTCTGTATTGAGAACAAGATAAGAAAATAAAACAAATGGCAGATTGGCTTGCAGTATGTAACACATGAGGCTAGTATTGCACTTCTACAGCAGGGTGTCTATACATGGAGATTAAAGCCAAGAGTTGAGGGGGTAATTATATAGAGATGGCATGATATGAAGCTCTAAATGCTATTTTCCTGGCATGAATTTTTCTTTCTCAACTTTTATTTTTTTCTACCCGTATTCTTCCAGCAATAGAGGAAATTTCTTCATAAAAAAGTCTTCCGATCAAACATGTATAGTAACTGAAATTATAAGGGATGAAAGTTTACTTGTTTTTCAAGTTTATCTAACTGGCGCCTAAAGTCATTCCGCTTCATGTCTAGCATTTCTTGTTTCTTCCGGAGTTCCTCCTTTAACTGTTCCAGATTCTCTAATTTCTTTTGCAAAGGTGAAGAAACCTTTGGGCTGCTGAAAGCATGAGAGTGATCTGGGGCAGCTAAAGAAGATTCCAACGGATGGGAAACACTGCCCTTTGAAGTGGAAACCTGGACACTATTCTTTCCTTTGACAACAAGTGGAAGAAGTGAAACAGCTGCAATATGACGTGGAGGAACATGAATACCATTATTACTGCCTACACCAGCATCAGGAATGTTGTCACGATTGGCCCACCAAAGTTTGATAAAACGGTTTCCCATAACAGCATCAGGTGACTTTAGAGCAGCTTCTGCCTCTTCCCTTTTTGAGAACTGAACAAAAGCACGTTGACTATTTGCTGGAATATAGATGTCAATGACCTCACCATATTTTTTAAAATGAGAAAGAAGTGTCTCTGTTTTGTTGCTTTGTGGTGGAATCCCATTGACAAACAGAGTACGTAATGCTTTCTGAGATGGTTTGCGCATAGTACGCATGGCATTGGCATCATTCAGTGCCTTGTGAGATAAATTTCCTGCTTCAGTGTGAGCATCACCCTGAGCCATGTGCTTTTGGTGGTGAGAATTTCCTTGAACACTAGTCAGTACCTCATTGTGTTCCTTCACTTCATTATCAAGACAACCAGAGGAATTTACTGGATCAAGTTTCCCTTTCACATCTTGTCTATTCCTCGACCCAACTCTACCCCAAACAGAAGAACTAGTAACCTGTGAACCACTTGTTGCAGTAATTCTACTAGAGCATCCATTATCAGCAGCATCACATTTCCTAACCTGATTCCTATCAGAAGGATCATCTCCCATCAAGGATTCAACATCATCAGTCTTTGATGAATGCATGCCTGAGAGTGCATTTGGTTTCTCAGGACAATTGTTGTTCCATAGGGGTTGATCAGGATCATACAAGTCAGCTTCAGTTGCACTACCAGAACCTGAATATACACCATGAAAGGGCAATGAATCATCTCCTACACCAGGCTTGCTATTTTTTCCAAGCAATCCTTTGCCGCTCATTACTATCGTGGGAGTTGTGCTAACTGCAGGCAGAGATCCAGTAGTTTTCCCCATTAGGTGTGCATTTGGAAGCGACAGAGGAAGGTTAAATTGAGAAAGACTCTGGAAATGCAAGAGCATACAATTCATTAGAATTAGATTTATGGTTATTAGTTGTCCATCAAAAGCATAGAGAAATTCCTTTTCAGGTAATACATAGGCCAGAAACAACCCAAAATCTGTATTGGTTGGTAAGATTATTGCCTATGCACGATAAACAATAAGGTTCAACCAAATAAAAAATGTAAATGGAAAGGAAATTATATTGTTCTCTTCAATTTTTTTGTCCTCTATCAAGCAATTTATAGATATAACTTAATATTTGGTTAGTTTTAACAAAATTTCTTATGCAAGGAACTAAGCCACTTCGCTTAAAAGAATTTATAGCAAATAAAATTAATAGAGGAACCTATAATTTTATGGCGAAACGAATAATTAATGGGGCAGACAAGTTTATGAGAGAAATTATAAAAAGTTCTTTATATAATTAAAATGAAAATGATAATACTAAATAACAGACCTGAACAATATAATGAACAAAAAGAATAATTAAACAAAGAGAGTAGAGGTCAATTCCTCTCCTTGAACGGCTAGTTGTTTTCAAACTACATATGCAAGCACATACTAAATTTTTATGAAGAAATGACAACTTGGATTTCTAAAGCAATTGCACAAATAACAATGGAGCCAATCATTTTCATCATATACTTTAATTGGGATTTTTTTTTTTATAAAAAAGTTATGCAAACAAGAGAGTAAACAGAAACACAAGTACCCAAAAATCAATCCTGAAAAGAATTCTCTTTACATATTTTTCTTTGAAAAACCTACACATCAAGAAAATCCCTAAAATTTAGGCAGGGTAATCCTAAGGTAAAGTCACCTTCTTCTCTGAAGTTCGGACAAAAGATAACAATATCCTTCTAATGAAGAAAACTTGGAATCTAAGAACACCAAAATCGATGCTTCCAATAGTTGGCAGTGCCACAGAGAGATATAGCCAGAATACCATAAGTTATGTTCTATATAATTTAAGGAAAAAAGAAAGGCATATATTCAAAATGGCTTCTAATTGGACACCTAGCTCAGCCAAGTGTAGAAAAGAGGGTGATATACATACCTGGACATCTTCAACTACGATGCGGTTAATACCATGCTCCATAGGACACATATCTCCTCTAAGGCAGAATCCACGCTCCTCAAAATCTCTACATCTCTGGCGAGGAATGCCTATGTTCAGAGGAGGGTTGATTGGAGGTCTAAGTGTTCCCTGCAAACCAATGGGGTGCATCGTTTCTAGCCCACTATTTGGAATTCCTGGTATTAATCCAAATGCATTCCATGGTGCAGTTTGTGCAGTAGAAACACTTGGTAAACTCCTTCCAGCAAATAGACTAGGAGGAAAAGGCCCACGGTGAACAATTTGGGAAGCAATATCAACTGGACTAAACCTTGAATCAAACTGGTTCCAAGTGCCAGACTCCCTTCCTCTTCCCCTACCAGAACTTAGGTCACCAGAAAACGTCTGGTTTGCCCTGATCCTTTGGTTGAAATCCCCAGCCAGTCGAGCTCCTGGCACTGAACCCAAGCGTCTTTTATCAAATTTCCCAGGTATGTCTTTCTCAAGAGTCGGAGTATTGAAGGACTTCCAAGCTTCATTGGCTTGAGAATCGTTGTCCCTAATACTACGTCCATTTTCAGATGGTTTACTACGCTTACCATATGGCCTCAAAACATGTTCACGTGTATCTCTTTCCAAAGACTGAGAGCGTGTCTCCCGCCTCCTATGCTTATGGTTTCGATCATCATCTTCGTCATCACTAATATCCTTTTCCTCGGGATCACTTACATATTCAGAGGAAGAAATGCCCAGCTTAGGATATGAAACTTTCAGTTCCATTTGTCTCCCAGCAAAAACCAGAATGATCCCTTATTGCTTAAAAGAGCGTCTTGTATCCAGGACTGCAATGACTATATTTAGTTCTTGTAACCTAAAGAAACAAACAAAGAGAGAAATCAATTAGCCCCGAAAGATGATAACAATATACAGAGCTACAAAAGGAATCAATTCTTCCGCATTCATTAATCATCTGTTCCCTAATGAAATACGAAGCACACTAGTAAACAGCTTAAAAGCATACTTAAAAAATCAAGTATCGAATTGGTCCCCTTAATCCCAATAATCCATCACTTCAATGGCGAACTAATTATACCAGAACCACAATAGTTCAAATTTTTCCAGGAGCACAACAAAAAACGAACTCGTAGAAACTAAAAAAAAATAACAAACACATAGCAGTAAAGAAACAACGAACGAATAAGTTACCGAATATTCTCCGAGAAATTGATCCAGACAGCGCTTCGAAACGCTTGAATTAGTCAGAGCATGGAAACTCGGCTATGGAATTAGCGGAGAGCAAAGCAAGAAGATAAAACGAAGCGCATTTGAAGAGGAACAGAGACGATAAAAAAGACAAGATCGTTGTACGAAAACCCCGCCGGCGTTTAGCGATTCAACGGAGGTCCGGCGAGAGAGAGAGAGAGAGGGAGAGCGCGCGCGCTCGTGAGGGTTTCCTTCGCAACCCTGACCTCGTATATGGCCCCCTTCGGAGCTGTGAACAGCAAACAGGATTCTAGACCGAGAGAGAAGAGAGGAGACGACGACGACGACGACGATTGTACCGTACCAAATAAATTTAGGAAAAATTGCAAAGCGAGAATTTGATACGAGATTGAGAAATTATATTTTTCCCCCATGCTATTTTGCTATTTGTGTATTTGCCCCATTCTGGAGCCTCATTATTGTACTTAAATGGGCCGAATTTATGGGCCGTTTGGGAGATTCTTAAGGGCCCAAAGTATTAGAAAGGTGGGCTTCATAGTCGTCGATTGGGTCGCGCTAATGACCTAGGAACAACTAAACGCAAACCGCTAATGCAGTTCGATTTAGGGTGAAAAAACCAAACCTAAAATCGAACCGAACCGAACCGAACCGCAATAAATATAAATTATTATATAATCTATTAAATTTAAATATGCATCTTTGTCTCTTTTTAAGTGTTGAAATTTAATAAATTAATAAAGCAACAATTTAATTGAAAATAAAAAATGTAAATAAATAATATACGTTTAGGTCTAAGATAACCTAAACACCCGCTAATCTCTAGCGGGAAAATGAAATCCAAAAAAAAAATTCTAAAGAAAAAGAAAAATACACTATTGAGCTGGAATGTGGTCTCATAGAGTGTCGAGATATTTTACAAAAGTATGTCATATTTGAAAGTCAACTTGCTTACTCTCCAAATTACATGTATTTTCCTTTTGGAGAGAAATATATTAATAGTAATAAAAATAACGACAATTAAGCTCTACATAAATTAAAATAAGTATTGGATAGTTGACATGCCAGAAGAACCGGACCATGGCACTTGGACTGCCACCATTTGGTCTTGGTACTTGAACCCAACATCCTCACCATTGATAAGACAAGCTCTTGGTTTTTTTGATGCAAACACGCGCATCTCACCGGTACCTTTGATGCTAACCTTAACAGAGCTTAGGTCATCATTGTAGACCACACATTGGATGGCACCACCTGTGTTGAGCATGTTGATGAGGCCAATTGGGGCAAATTGAATCGAGGTTTCAACGAGTGTGGTGATTGGTGAGACACTGATGAGTTCAAACTCGAACGGGTCAAGAGAAATTTCGATGTTTTGGGAAGGTTTGGCGATGATGAGCTTCTTAGATTGATAGTGGTAGAGTGCAAAGGTTTTCACACCTTCAATAGAGATCGGTTTTTCACCGCTGTTCCACTCAATGTCTTTTGCATTAGTTTTGGAGGTCACTCGTTTTGAGTATTGAGAAAAACATTGGTTTCGTCGCGTCTCACGACACCATCCTCCTCCTTGGCAATTGAATGCACCGATCACACCAGTGAACTATTAAAAAAAAAAAAAAAAAATTGACCATCCCATTTGAGTTTAATAATTTCCTAACCATTTACACAATGTTTCAGTTAAACAAAACAAAAATGTTTACCTTATTCAAATTCCATATCTTGAGCATAGTCTCTCCATTATGCAACGGGTCTTCAAAGAGACAATCACGAGTTGGTAGAGCATAGTACTCACTACGAAGGATCGACCCATCAGGGAGCACTAATTTTTTTAGGAGATCAAAATTATGCTTCCCGACAGAGTCACTGACGTAAATCGGACCACCAGAGATGGCTCGAGAGGCGGCATGGAAGGCAGCACAAGGATGGGTGGATTGGAACATATCCCAATCAGGGTGGATAAAGTTACTCATCCACAGGCTATTATAGGCGCAATGCACCATGTGGCATCCTTGCAACCAAAACGTACCGTTTGGATCACCAGAAGGATCAGTGCACCAAAAGTCATCACCTAATAATTCGATCAAACAAATTCATTTTATCAGTTAAAATTTTGATGACTTAACCCGATAAGGTCAATGAGACCGACCTTAACAAAATTGAAATCACGAGTAATTCAAATCATTAAAAACAACGTACCAACACGACCAAGAGATACAGCTTGAGTCCCGAGAAACATAAAGTCGTTACAATGTTCCATACTCGCAATAACTCCGTTTCCTTTGAAATGTTTATTTATCGACTTCGTCATGGCATTATAATATGCCTTTGCCAAATCCACTCTCCCTCCATAGTCCTCACACAACATCTCCAATAACTGTCACATTCAAACAATCAATAAGCCATAATGAAACACAATGAAGATCAAAGATTAAGGTAACGGTGCTTACATGGATAACGTCGATCTTAACGCCGTCAATCCCGACATTCTCCAAATGAGCATGCAGCCCCTCGTACATTTCCTCGGCCTTCTCCGGCGGCACCAACCCCACTTTATGATGAACAATCTTATCAACGGCTAAATCCTCCATCGTCATTTGTAAGCCCGGTGACAGTACCGGCTGGATCACATTTGCCTCCGGCAAGCCGGGCACCTCCGGCCGGAGCCCGCCCCAATACCCACACAAAGCGTGCCAAACGTACACATACTCCACTGTCTTGAACTCCCCCTTCAGCTCGTCTATAAACGCCTTCATCCCCTTTTGGGTGGCGCCAAAGGAGGAGGCCTTTGGGTTGACATAGTCACGAAATTTGTAATTCTCTTGGAATTTCAAGAGGCGGCAGGGCATTTGTTCTCCTGCGACCGTTTGGTTCATTCCTTCTTTCGTGATGGGGTCGGAATCGTGCCCGATGGACTGCCAACCGTCGTCGATTAGGACTAGGCCAGGAGGGCAGCCACCGTCGACGAGATGTTTTACGCCTTCGATGATGCCTTGTGGGTGAACTGTGAGGTAAAATGCATCCCATGTACACCAACCGAATTTATCCACGATACCTATATAATTGTAAGATATTGAAATAAGTTTGTGCGGAAAGTGACAATATCATATCATTGTGTAAATGGGTGATTTCTAACTATTATTTTATATGATCGGCTAAAAAAAATTAAATTTTTGAATTTTGGTATAGTTTTATAATAACGGGTTGAGTGATTAAACTTAACGTGACAACTATTTCATACTTAATTAAGCGATAAAAACAAATTTTTGAATTCGGGTGTAAATTAATAATACCTGGGGGAGTCTTCTCCTCGAGCAAGCGGAAAGTTCCGAGGTGGGTCCTCACGATCTTCATCGCCTCCTTGACAAGTGCAAACGGGTCATCGCCAGCATGAAGATACAACGCACTCCGAAACGTGGAACCAACAACTTTCGACGAGCCACTCTCAACACAAACGTCGACAAAGTCGTCGTCCCCGGGCTGAATCGACGTTCTAAACGGCCCCTCGACGAGCGGAAGAAGGAGAACATACGGCCGGCCAGAATCCGACTTCTCCAGGATAACAATCTGAGTCTCGGATTCAAGGTCGCTACCATTCCGACCAACCCAATGCGTGGTCCACCAAACCTTAAACCTGAAGATACTCATAAACCGGATATCCTTCAGCTTTCCAATGGAAACGACATGTCGGCTGTCAGGTTCCGACGCGTCGAACCCAACAAAGCAACCAACAGAAACCGGCGACTTGTCGATCGAAGTGTAGGGTGAAGGAGAAGCGACAATATTCTCCGCCACGTCAGACAGAAACAAATGTCCGTTCACAGTAAAATCCGACTTGTCGATGGAGAATGGACACGACATGTCGTTCAAACCATCATACGAAACGACGTCGTTGGAGCCGCCATTTTTCAAACTGGGAGCCATTAAACCCAAAAACTAAAACAAGGGTTAGAAAGTTGGGGTGAAGAATAAGAGAAATGGAGAGGATTTTATAGAGAAGAATTGAAAAGAAATATAAAAGAATATGAGGGCTTTTTTGCAAATTACAGATTCTTGAGGATCGAAAAGGAAAAAGGGGAAATTTTGGTTGATTCTCTGTGAAAAAGCTTTGAGGCTAACAATGGTAGAAGGGAAGAGGAAGAGTTGGGGGTTTTATAGATACGGAGACCTGCGAAAAGGAAGGTTCGTGGGAACATGGGTTCGAACTTTGACGTTGTCACTTTTTTTTTGTTTTTTTTTTTTTTAAATAGTGAGTTAATACAAATTTAAATGTTTATTTAATATTATTAGGCGGTGGATCAAAAAAGTGTATTTAAATAAATTATCCACATCGGATTGGACTGGTTTCTCAAAAAGAAAATTAATGGTACCTCTCCAACTTGTTTGGAAATTATTTTTAAAATAAAAAGTGTATTTGAATATTTAAAAAATAAAAATAAATAAATAAAACCTCACTTTCCTTCAGCATATTTCTATTTTTTAATATAATTTTTATTGTGGTAATATTTTTTTAAGTAAATATTCATTTATAGTTTGATTAATTATCTGCTAATAAATATTATTCAATTTGGTTTGTTACATATTATCATCAGTTCACAGTTTTACAATGCGTGTGTTATGACAAGATTTCTATACCAACACTTTACAGGAAATGTTTTGTTATCATGTCCAACCAATGTGGGATCTCACAATCCACTGTCTCGAGGACTAATGTCCTATTTGACGCATAATTCGGTGTTTAGCTCGTTACGTATTGTCGTCAACCTCACGGTCTTACAATGCATCTATTAGAGAGAGATTTTTATATCGTTATAAAAAATGTTTCGTTAATCTCTTTGATGAATGTGGAATCTCGGACTAAATCTATAAATTTAACTTATTCCAATAGAATGAAATGAAGGCAAGGGGACAGAGGCATTAATTAATATTACCTTATTTGAGGGCCAAATTTCCAAAGCTTTCTAGGGTTTTCCTGGAATAAATTTGAATTAATTTGGCATTAATTATCCAAATTTTATCTCTCTCCTCTTTATTATCACTCTTCTAGTTGACAAGAATTTCATATCTTCAAGAATATTCAATCATTTTCTTGAAGAATAATTAATTTCTTTTCAAGTTCATGAATGGAATTTTTCTTCAAACCTTTTTTTATTTTTTAATGGAGTTTTTATTTTATTTTCTTACATTTTTTTTTATTTTTTTTTTCTTGCAAGGTGCATAGTCCCATCTCGTGAAAAGGAAATTAAAAAATAAATAAATTTAATGATATGTTGCAAAAAAAAAATAATAATAATAATAAAAAATAAAAAATAGTGGTTTATACATCTCACTTTGTTAAATTTTAATAATTTTTTTTAAGATAGGAACTAAATTATTAAAATTTACAAAAAATAATAAATAAATTATTATTCATTAAATTTCAAAGACTAAATTATTATAAATTTAATAAATATGTACTAAATTATTATAAATTTAATAAATATGTACTAAATTATTATTTATTAATGTGGAGATAAATAATTATTTAAATAAAAAATAAAATTAATTTTTTTTTTAAAAAAAGAGGTAATATTCTTTTATTCAAAGCTTATGGTATTTTTTCGGGCCACAAGATACTATGGGCCCTTCTTTTAGTTTAACGTTTTTTTTTTTTTTTTTTCTTTTTTTATAATTCCAAACAAAAATTGATATACTGTGTGGGACCCACCTCGCATAAGGCGACAGCCACGTGTCGCGCTTTTGGTCCATCCTCCACCGACCTCCTACCTTTCTCTCCTCCTTTTTAAATATAATAATAAACGACCAGGTTGCCACGTGGCATTCTTCTTCGGTAAGTAAACGACCCTGAAGCTTTGAAACGTCACCGTTTTGTTTTAAAGAATATAAAATTTTGCTTTTCTTGTTTTACTTATATTATGACGTCACTTTCAGAAATCTAAGTGGCTGGGAAAATTAAATTAAAAGGAAAAGAAAATGTGTGGGGGGAGCGGTTTTGATATAACTACTCGCGGGGGTTCAACTACCAAACGGACCAATTAGAAATGCCCGCGTGTATGACAGTTGTTAGTTTCATTCGAGACAGCACGTGTTGTGTACACGTGGGAGTTCGTGATAGGATTTGTTTGGTCTTCGTGTGTGTCGCACGTGCTTCAACGGAAGTTACCGACACCGACCTTTGAAATTTGAACTCCGACACTTGTTTTATTTTCGACTTAATTGACGGTGAGTCCTACGAAATCTATATATAATAAAAATAATTAATGCTGCCATATCTTTTACTTACCAAATAAATAAATGAATAAATAATATTCTTTCCTTATTTTTATTAAGAATTATTGGGAGTGAGTCCGACTACCTTGGTTAATTTTGAAATGTATTATAGAATTCTAATTACCATTCAAAAAATATAAAGTTTACAATTCAATCGAGCTCAACTCCACCATTTATTTTTCTTAAATTAGACAACTCGATTATTCTTATTTTTTAATTTCTTAAAAAAATTATTTATCCATAATATACGTTACATTAATGACTACAATTTCATAAAACTAAAATATCAAACATTCACACGTCACAATATATCACTAACATTAGTTATAAACATCAAATATTTTTAATTTTCATAATAATCTTAAAAATAAAGTAAGGTAGGATTAGACTGCAACTCTATTTTCAGATTTTCAGATTTGTACCGGCATAAATTTTTTATTTTCAAAAAAATTTTCAGAATTAAAAAATAAATAAATTATTATAAATTAAAGTCAGGGTTTATGACTAAGAGCATTGTATTATTTAAAATTAAATTGATTAATTTTTAATACTAATTTTGTATATTATAAAATAAAAAAAAAATAATGAGATTTGAATATTGAATGAACGGAAAGTTTCTAGATTTTGTATTTGGATTTGATTTTTGTATTTAATTTAAACCATTATTAAATTAATTGCAATGGAGTCAATACGTCGACGTGTGTTGAAAAAAAGGCACACGTGTCATTATCTAGCTGAAGCCACCAAACAAATGCTTCCTTTATTATGACAGCACAAACACACTTTCCCTAATTGAGCGGCAATGACGTGGCTTTAGTGTTGACGTGTCACTAGCATATTAATTTCGGGACCTTACCATTAGGATGAATTATATAAAATTATTTTAGAGATGTCATAAACTCTCAAATTTTAAAAACTTCCATTATAATTATAAATGTAAAAATAAAAAAATAAAAAAAGTCATTTCATTCGGTCAAATCAACCAATTTGGTCGGTATTATTCGATTAAAGCTTCTTTTTTTTTTTTTTTATAATCAAATATCCAACAATTTATTTATTTTAATTTTTTGAAATAAAAAATGGGATTTATTTTAAAATTATTAATTTTGGGCTTTCTTGTAGGACTGAAATCCAGATGGCAATTGAATTCTTGAGCTGAACGACATGTCGGCAAGCTGTGCAAAACAAGTGTAAAATAAGCTCGCACGTGTCGGCCATGCATGCCCCTTTTGGTTACACACCCATATATTAATTAAATTTCAGTAATTTATTTTCTGCACAAAAAATTTCATTTCTACATTTTCCCCGTGCAATCGGAACTCTAAACAGGTTAGTTTTTTTTTTTTTTCTCTTTCAATTTATGTATTTATTTATTTATGATAAAAATAAGTGAGTTCCTTAATTTGTAAGCAAAACTCCATATTTGATTTTAATTTCTTTCACTTTCTTACTTTTATTGGTGTATAATTAAACGTGCAATATATTTGTAAGAAATCAGGAGGTTTGTTTTACTAATTTTCCAATTCTAGGGGAAATTATGTAATATTTATAATCATAATTTATTAAGTTAGAAGTGGATTATTGGTGTGGAGGAAAAACTAATATTAACTTTTAGTTTAGAAAAATTTGAGATGGGAATGGATGTGACAGTAAAATGATGTGACAGTGATCTAGCTAATTTTTTATTAGGTTATTAAGTGTTCATCGGTATGAAATTTAGTAATATGATTGCGTATTTGGACCCATTAAAATTAGGCATCTCGTTTAAATGTCATATTGTTTTTGAAGGTTTAGGTTTAGCAAGGGAATTGGGGAAAGGAAATGGTGGGGAATGTTGTGTACAAGGGACCAAGCGCAATAAAGGAGATAATATATGGAGTAGGGGTAGGGCTAATGGCTGGTGGCCTCTGGAAAATGCACCATTGGAATTACCAAAGGAGAACCAAGGAGTTCTATGAGTTGCTTGATCGTGGTGACATTACTGTTGTTCTTCCAGAGGACAATTAATGTAATTTTCTCTCTTTTTTTTGTAAAAATTAATTAGCTTAAATTGTAAGTTTTGTTTTCAACTTTTAATTTTTTTGGATGTTCTTTTAGTTTAATGTTTATTTAAATTGGTTTAAATTAGAAGGTTTGATTTATATTCGATAAGCTAAAGAAGTTATAGCATCATCAGGCTAAATCACTTGGTCACGGTGTTCTAGAACATTCATAGAACATTCATACTATTCATAAGTATAGTCTTTAAATTATCATTGGTTAAGAACTTAACTAGAAATTGGACCTTTTTTTATTGATATTCATAACTTCAATTACTTTTAAATATCAACTAATATCATAAAGAATGTTAAATAGGATTCTAGCCACTAATATCTATAAATTAATTAAATATAAGAAAAATATAAGAATTAGCCATTCATAAGAAATACCTCTAAATAAGAAAAATATAAACTAATTAAATATGAACTAATTTTGATAAATAAGAAAAATATAAACTAATTAAATATTGAGAATTAATGACTAATTCTTATAAATAAGAAATATCTTTAAATAAGAAAATCATAAACTATTCTCGCCCATTAATATCTATAAATAAGAAATACCTTTAAATAAAAAAAATATAATTAATTTTGATAAATAAGAAAAATATAAACATATAAAGAATAATATGAATAAAATAGAAAAAAGATTGAAATATAATATTTAAGTTATATTACATAGATAATATATATTCCTATCTCACTGTATGAGGTATTCATATTATTCACAAGTATAGTCTCTAAATTATTTACAATAATAATGACGACATTTTTCTTATGGGATACCGATTCTCTTGTGAGTGTAATAAACGTAGAGGATTGAATCTGACCTCATGAAAGAAGTAAATTCGACTTCGAGGAGGGACTGATATTTTAACGGCTAATGAAGGTTTGGATTGCTAAATTATGTTCTCGCCTATTTGAAGTAGAAGACGGACATAAAATGAATGTAGTTGAAGGCGGACAGAAAAAAAGATGATTTGATCACGATCGAGTGACATTTACTCGGCTTAAACCGAGTCGAGAATTTTTAGAGGGGTTTTAATTGTTCGCTCTAGATTTCTGGAATATTGGAGTTTGAAGAGGGGGAAGGAGAAGCCCTCAACCCACAATAGATACAGAGAGTGGAGGATTTGTTGTCTTGGGGCTTTGATTGTTGGTTGGAGTATGAAGGATGAGGAAAACTGGGTTGCTATAGTTTAGTTTGGATTCAATTCAGTCAAATCTCCAGTTCTTGAAGGCAAGTTAGAAGAAGAAGAACCTGAATCTGTTGATGTGCAAGAAGAAACATCAAGTTTGGAAACCAAGCTGCTAACTCTACAAGATCTTCTGGAGGCTCCACAAGGATTCAAAAACGGAGGTTGTTCTGGGATGGAAACCTTCCTCTCTCCTTCACTGCTTAGCAGTTTCACCACGGTCGCCATTGACGGTCTTAAAGAAGCTAGAGCTTGTGTGCATAACAGCCCTATTTGCAGAACATCCATGGCTTCCTTTGCAGGGTAATCCTTGTTCAAGCATGAGTCAATGGCTTCACTTAATCTCCCTGATTTGTACAGATCCCAAACCTGTGGCATGAGAACAATGAGAATATTATCAACTTCCTCTCTCCTTATATGATTAGTAATCATGAATCTTACTGTTTGGAGGAGTGGGGTAGAGTTTTCTGTGAAGGAACTGTTTCGTCTACCACAGACGATCTCGAGTATCAGCACTCCAAAGCTATAAACGTCTGCCTTTTCGGTAAGCTGTCCTCGAACGAGATATTCAGGAGCCATATAACCTCTGTCTCATCGCACATTTGTTCAATTAAGAGTTTGAATAAAGTCAGATACAGATTGTGATCAAGATAGTAAGTAGAACTCTCTTACAGTGTCCCGGCAATTCCGGTGCTAAGATGAGTGTGATCGGCTGCGAAATGCCGAGCGAGACCAAAATCAGCAATCTTTGGATTGAAATTTTCATCCAGAAGAACATTACTACTCTTTATGTCTCTATGGATTATTCTCATCTTACAACCTTC
Source organism: Cucurbita maxima (assembly GCF_002738345.1). Lineage (NCBI taxonomy): Eukaryota > Viridiplantae > Streptophyta > Magnoliopsida > Cucurbitales > Cucurbitaceae > Cucurbita > Cucurbita maxima. Next base: position 3,326,217 of record NW_019272023.1, on the reverse strand, counting down.
ATGAAGATGTGCAAGCCCCTCAGCTGTTCCCAGGATAATATTGAAACGCTGCCTCCAATTCAGAATCTGAACCTCCTTCTTATCTAGGAGAGAAGAAGGATCATGGGAGGTCAAAACAAAGAAGCATATGAAAAGATGGTTACGAAGTGCGAAACATTACCGAAAATGAACTGATCGAGGCTCCGATTCGGAGCGTACTCGTAGACCAGCAGGCTTTCAGGCCCTTCAATGCTGCAGCCTAAAAGGGTAACAAGGTTTTTGTGTTGGATTCCACGAATCAAATTCACCTCATTGAAGAACTCATCAACCCATTGCCTGGTATGGAAAACCAACCTCTTCACAGCAACAATCTTCCCATTTGGAAGAGTTCCTTTATAAACAGAACCAGCTCCACCTTGGCCTATCTTACTTGATGGGCTGAAGTAATTAGTGGCCTTTTCAAGCGTTTCATACTTGAAATTCACATCGGAATCCCTAAAGGAAATTGGAATAAGGGATTGTTTTTTCTTCTCTGGAAGAACAGATGAATGCAATGGAAAATTTAGAGGAATCCACAGATCAATCACAAGGTTCTTGACAATTTAGCTGCTGATAATAGTAAATGCATAACATACAGGCAATAACAATATCTCCATCCATGGTTTAAATCTGAAAATTTAGCTGAGCTTACTTTTCTTTAAGTTTGATATTCTTGTATAGCATGCAAAAGCAGCTGAAATGGCGATGATCAAGGAGGCAACTGAAGCTAAAACAATGGCAGCTACAGCTCTTCTTCCAGAAAATCCTGAAGCAAAGCATAAAGAAGAGATATAGAATAAGAATTATAGGACATGAATCAGCTTAAAAAGCTCAAGTGGCTATCAATCATGGTTGATAAAGTGCTGAACACTAGAGATCTAGAAGTAAGATTGAAAACTATGCTAGAAATGGAAGAAAAACGCAGAGCCTTTCTGTTTCTACAAGATCCATAAACACAGTTTATAGATTAACATGCACAAAATTTTCAGTTCAAGTTGGGAAATCTTCAAAATCTAAACGACAAACAGTCATTCAACAAAAGAAATTCTGAAGTGAAACAGTTCATGAATTGAAGAAACAGGGGTTTCACCGTTTTGATCATCATGATCCTGTTCTTCAGCCTTATCATTGTAGAACCTCACAGTTGAATACCTCAAATAGCACCCAGCATTCAAAGCCCTCCCTTCCCTACTCGGCAAGCAGCTTGTAATACTCCTCCTCGCCTTCTCCAAGCAAGTCCTACAACCCGCTGGCTCAACACTCCCCCAACACTGCGCCAAACCAAACATCCCATTAACTTCACCAATCCCAAATCCGCCATTCGCCATGGCCGTCCTCGTCACATTCTCAACAACAACCCTAACATTCTCTCCAAACCCTAACTTATCAGATTCATCGATTTCCCCCAATTCCGAGGTGCAATTCACAGAATCCCTAAGGGAATCGGTGGACTCTTTGTAGAAACTGTAATTTTCATACCGGAGGAAGCATCCATCGAGGAAGATCCGGGCGGAGACGGCGGGAAGGCAACGAGGAAGGGCGGTGCGGCTGGCGGCGTAACAGAGAAGGCAATCGTTGTGAGAGAGATCGTTGAAGCACTGCGATAAGGCGAACATTGGGGGAGTAGAATTGACGAAATGAGTTGTCCAATTGCGAGTTGTGAGAAGCTCGGATATGGCTTCCATTTCTTCGATGAAGGTTGGGATGAATCGGGATTTGGGCGGAGGCTTGAAGGTTCCGCAGATGCTTCCGGCTTCGGAGATTCGGGGATCTGAGAGAGAAACAGAGAAGAACAGGAAGAAGAAGAAGAAGAAGAAGGAAACTCCATGGATGAAAATGGAAGCCATGATTTTACAGTAACTGGAAAATCTCTCTCTCTCTGTACAGTGAAGTGTTTGCCGCCATGGATGGAGCGTCTTCAAACATAAATATTTAATAATTTGAATATTATTAAAATAAATAAATAAATCGACAATGTGAATGCTTCGCTGCATGTCTGACTCTCTCACATTCCTACTTTGTTGGAGAATGGCTCTCTTATTCCAAGAAAGTAGTTCCTACAATAATTAATAATTAATAAAAGAGTTACAATTTTGTTAACCAAGATTAAAATAAAATGAAAATTTTTGGGGCGAAATTAAAATAGGGTTTAAATTCTTATTACGAATTCCCGGTTTGAAATTCACACAGACGAGTTGAGTAGCCTATGCACAATTATTCACATAGACGAGCTAAGTAGCTTATGCACGATTTGTTGAAGAGTATTATCGAACTGAGTAGTAGTCGGCTTATCCTTCTTTTAAGAGGGCTTGACCTTATTTTACGTGGAAGCCTCAAATCATGATATCCATGATTATTATACCTTATTATAAGTGACACGTGTAATCTTATATTTTTTTTTTCTCCATGTCTGACCATTACTTGCTCGGTTTTCACTTACGTAAGCAAGCACTGATTGCATGATATTAAGATTCCGCTGAAAAACTATTAGTCATTTATGTTAATTTTTTATTAATTAAAAATAAAATTAATTAATTGTCACTAATTTTTTTATTTATATTACTGTTAATTAAAAAATTCTACATCATAATATTTAAATTAATTAACGAAAAAAATAAGCAAAAATCAAGGGTGAAAAGTATAAAGCCTTAAAAATGTAAGGACTAAATAGAAAAATTAAATCAAAATTGTATTCAAAATTTAAATAAAAAGAGACAAATTTCTCTTTTGTTATTTATTTATAGAGAGAGAAATAGAGATTATGATTGGGCCACGACGCACCGTTTTATGCAGAGTTGGCCCTCTTAATTTAATGCCTTCATCATCCCCTCATTGCTCACATTTCTTTTTCTCCATTAATTTGGTTGCTTGTGGCCTCACAAATTTAGTTTCATTTCATATTTTAATTATTTTGTTCTTTTCTTTTTGTTTTTTTTTTTACTCAATTATCGAACCTATAATAATAAAAATAGCAAGAGTTTGTTCGAAATATATTTTATTTTTTGATCTTATAGTAGTTCAAATCCAATATCTCGGGCCTATAAAAAGTGGGATTTGTGCTTGTGGAAATTATCGAGTAATCGGAGATAAAAAAGAAGATTCGAAATTTTGTGAACAATGTGGAGTTGAATTTTTTGATTCTCGGATACGGAGATATCAAATGGGATTAAACTGGCATGCCCAGTAACCCATGTGTGGTATGTCTTCCTAGTTATATCGCTAATCTTTTAGATAAACCTCTTAAAGAATTAGAAGGCTTAGTATATTGCGATGTGTGATTTGATCAAAATTTTGATTTTACAGATTCAGAATGAGAAACTGTCATCTCATTCAAAGGGATGCCAGTAACATGAAGCTCTATGGTCGATTCAGTAATAGATAGGAATTTGAAGTTCTACCTCGTGAAAAGGTGTAAAGCGTAGCCTAAGAGTATGTTACGAGATATCAAGTGAAAAAGATGATTAGGAATGGGGCATTGGGTGGGTGGTTTCATTAAAAGCAAAATCAATTTTGGTTGAGAATATGTGTTTCAATAACACAAATAGTTCCAAAATTGTGCTTTTTTTGGCTGTTTGATTCATAAATTCAATTGGGTCACTTTCATTCACCTAAAATTGGGTGTCATCCAGAAGTAAGAGAGAGATGGCCATGGATCATAATTCTCAACTTTGAAGTTTTTTGTGAATCATCATTGTTAAAAAGACTAATTTAAATGACGCAGAGTGGGTTGAAAATGTGTATCTATCTTGGAAGAAAAAGGTTAGTTATGAAACTTTTTGTTACTTCACACCGTCATAATTTTATTGTTTCGGCTTTCGATTTTAAAAGATATAAGATCAAACTTATGTATTTATGTGAGATCACACATCAATTGGAGAAGAGAACGAAACGTTTTTTTAGAAGGGTGTAAAAATATCTCCGGTCCCACCAATTGGAGAAAGGAGTTCAGCAAGAACATTAAAATTTAAATGTGTAGTATTTTAGGGTGACAGCGAGGACGTGACATTTCTTCGTAGCCTATGTACCCAAAGTGTAAGCTTAGCTTCAGACAAATCGAATCAAATCCAATGTAAGAGACATTAGTGCATCAAAGATTCAAAAGAAAAAACAAATAAGCATGTCATTCATGGCTGTAAAATTGTAGGGTATGATCAAACCTATGGAACTTATACATTTACATCATTTGGTAATACCATCTACAATGGGTTCCATCTCCTATTCCTTTGCATTTGTAGTCAGAATATTTGCTATTTCAACATCACGCGTCCTACTTTTGTAGGGAAGAGGTACACAGAAGAAAAGAATTAAGCAATCAAAACTTACCATGGATTCAAAATTTGTCAGTCTTGCTAGCACTGGTACGACTGAGGGAACCACTTCATCATCAGTTCATGTTTCAGTTTTATAATCAACATGAAAACACCATAGCTTGGAATATGAATCAGTCCCATCAGTGCATACCTGAGATTCATCCAAGAAAATGGGTCCATAATCAATTTTATTCCATAAAAATCAGAATGGACAATTTTGATGGTAAGAAACTAGTGTTTAATAGTGTAAAATCAAACATTAAAAGGATTATATACAATCATCTCAAAGATGCTCTTAAGAATTGAAGAAACCTTGCCATTCGAAAAATGACATTTGAAGAGAAACTTACTAGTGAAATGCTGAGAGAGAACGAAAATAGCTTGGTTTAGCAACTTATGGAACTTATGGAACAAACGTTCAGAGTTTTATATTGTTCCATTCTGGTCTTACGTTAATATTTTATAAACTATTTCATCAGAACCTAAAACTAAGACGTTTTATGTTCATTTATTTGGTGAACAGATATCTACACTGACTATGTTTAGCTTGAAGTTACATCTAATAGTGTAGGTGTTATGTTTCAAAATAGATTTTTACTTCCATTGCAAAATGATTTAAGAATTAACAGCAAGGACTAGAATGGGTTTTTGAATAGAATTTAGGAAATGAGTACAAAGTTTATGGACCAAAACGGGAATCAAACCTTTTTTCAATGAATTTATACGATATAAATGCAAATAAATAGTCACTCGTTTGTTAATCAGAGCATAATTCCTAAACTGGGATGGAATTGCAGATCATGATGGATACTCGCGTCATGTGAAAGTTCATGTCAAATAATGTTTGAATAAAAAATGAGTCCGTACCATAATGGGGCATAAGGAACTGACAGATCAAGAAATGGATATGGCCACCTGCAGAAAAGAAAGCCAACTCTTGCTATTATCTTGGTGAATTTAGGTAAGAGTTGGAAAGTAGGACGCAGGGGAAGCATAAGTTACCCAATCGAAACAACTGCATTGATGATCCACTGGAAAATGACATAAATACCCGTCCATAAAAAGAAGAATGAAATTCGAAAGCTTGGGAGCGTCTGCAGAGGATTGACATCCAACAGCTTTTTAAAAGAAGGGTACAAGAGAGAGGAAAAAAAAAGTCACACGGAAGTACTAATTTAGTCTCTAAACATCGATTTGCAATATTTTAGTCTTTGTAACTTCAATTTTATAGTAATTTAGTAGTCCTAGTAGAAATTTAATGAAATTTTTTACATATGTATATAAATATATTGATTAGGTACCAAACATATTTATAAATTACAAAGCATTACATAATGAAAATCGACAAATTTGACCGTATTTTCGTATTAGAGATTAAATTATTACAAAATTTAAAGTAGGTGGCCTAAATTGTTAGTGGAGGGCCTCTAATTCTACAAACTAAGGTTCAAAGACTAAATTGTAACTTTCCCAACCAAAAGTATTTTTTTAACCAAAAAGTGATGTATAAGAGGAAACATTACCAAGCTATTAAGAGCAGTTTCACCGAGAAGTAAAGCCAAATTCAGCGTGTGCATATTGATCGTCATCTGACATTATGGAGATAACTGATTGAGATAGAACAAACCTTAGGCAACGGAGAATTAATATTCAACAAATATTCTCAAGTGACTATAATGATACTAATTATAGCTATATCAGAGCTATCATTTGATGCATCTACTCTCTAGTGGGTCTCAACTGATTATAGAATAGGAGAAACTTTTTCATTAACACAGAAAAATGCAACAATTTCTCAGAGTTTTGCATTTTGGGTCCACCTGCATCCAAGCAAACAACATAATAAAGCCAAACATTTTTCTTGAAACCACGGTACTTACAAAGCTGAAATTGTAATCTTTGATGGTAAGAAATGGAAATATGACGAACCAATAAGTGCAATCAGTGAGTACAACTGCCCCTGCATTTATCTGTTTGGGGAAAAGAGAAGTTGATTCAAAGTTCAAACAAATTTGAGAATTGATCTTTCATAAGTTAAATCGAAAGTTAACCTGGAATAAAACTTCAAAAATATAACTCCAGATGTCGGCAGGAGAAAAGCTTTGCTCCTTGGAATATGAAACTATATTTCCACCAATTAAATTTGAAGGCTTCCCAGAAAGAAGAGGAACATGTTGCCCTTCTTCCATATTATTCTCATTAAGATGTTCATTAAGACCTTCGGTTCTTTTTCTGTTGCAGATAAAAACTCCATATATGGAAATTACCGACCCACACTGAAAAAAAGAAATTTAGATCATGTACTACTGAAACATTTGAAGAAGCTGAAATACATTGAAGTGTGTGCTATTAATCAATACTAAAATTAAGAAAAAGAGAACATACCGCAAAATATATTGTAAGTAAAGTAAATGTCCACCTGCAAAACGATGCATGCAACAAAACAGTATCAGAAGATTATAAAGCGAAAAGGGTTCGTAATGCTTGAAAAGACGGTGGTACATGTTAGGAAAAGATGGTGGTAAATGTTAGAAACCACAAATCTCCACAACGGTACGATATTGTCCACTTTGAGCATAAGCTCTCATAACTTTACTTTTGGTTTCCCAAAAGGCCTCATACCAATGGAGATATATTTCTTACTTACAAACCTATGATCAACCCCTTAAGCCAACGTGGGACTCCTCTCCCAACCATCCTCAACAGTAAATTGCATCCCTTATAAGAACATAATTGACGATAGATGGATCAAAATATCAGCACTTGAAAGCCACTGTCAAAAATTTCCAACCTCCTGAAATTATGCAAACTGATATATATCTTCCCAGTAAATATCCAGAACACTCCAAATAGCCTCCACCCTTGATGTTGAATCCATAATTTAACTTCCTTATTTTAACTAAAAACAAATGAGACTAATTAAGACGAACCACTGTCCCAAGGGACAATTAAACAACAAGAAGTGACTAGAACACCTTAGCCAGAGACAAAACACAATAGGTTTGATTTGCTCTACTTTACTTTAAGATAGCCAAATGATAATCAAAGTAATTAGAGAATGCTTACTGGGTATAATAATAAAATGTGGAAGCCCCGTTAGCCAAAGTCTTCACAATAAGCGAAGCCAACATCGAACCGAACGCACAAACTCGAAAAGCCAACATCCAGATTGGATGAATCTGTCTGAGACATGGTCTCCAAGCTTCACAACTCCGAAGTTTGTTTTTATCTTGCTGAGTTTCTTGTGTGCTGTGTCCTAATCTATCCTTAATTTCATATTCCCATATCATCCAAATTGATAAGGTAAAAGAAGCAAATACCCAAATTGCACAGATCAATACCCTCCAGTTTAACCAGTACCCGAGGGTCGTTGCATCAGCAGTAGCCTCGAACAGCATCCTGAGAGAGAACATCATGAACTTAATTCCAAATTTCGTGGATCATCCTCATATTTCTAACACAACTTGCTAATTCACTGTGTTCATTAAATTCTATTCCGTATAACAACCGATCTAAACATATAATTTCGAAGAGTTTTTAATCATAGAAGAAGGATCCTCTGTAATCAATATATACTTCCAGATCAATGCATTAAAAGAAAAGCCAGGTTCAAACTCTCCAATCACGGCATAGATTAGTAAATGTAAATCGCATATCGTCAAAATCTTAACATAATTACATTCCTTAATCGGATAACTTTAAACCATTACTACGTAATTCAATTAAAATCCATTCCAAGCTACTGAGTTCTGAACTACAATTTTCTCAAATTGGAGCCTCATTTCATAAAAAATCCACAACACGTGATCATGAGGATCACTTTTAATTCCGATTCTGTACACGTTTTCCTTCATATTCTCAGCAACCAATCAGACTGAATGCAATCAAATTTAGACCACTTACAGAGACATAAAATGGGAAAAAGTGAAGGATTCCGGAAGAGGAAAAAGAATTTGAAGACGGTTCCAGTTCGAATCTTAGCTTTCGTTGATGGCGACAACAGATCTTCGCTTGAAAAGACGAAAATGTCAAAATCAAAGAATAATGGTCAGGGACCTGCTTCAGCTCCGCACTAAAAGTTCGCCACATCTCCCGAGGCGGCATCTATGGAGCTTCTTTTTCGATGAACGTTGGAATTTGACAATTTCTCAGCCTCAATTTTTTTTTTTTTTAAATTTTAAAGTATTTAAAATTCTTAAAAATTTCATAATTTCAACTATGCCCTCCAACCTTAAAAAATCTTACCTTTGCCCTCCTAAACTTTAAATTTGTTCAAAAGCAGCCATTCCATTAATTTTTCCATTAAGAAAATTAGAATTTGAAATAGATCACTTACACTCATGTTAATATTGTTATTAGGACCCAAAAATTTTTAGGTAGAAAATTGTTAGGGGTGTAATCCGATGGGTTGGATTCAAAATTTTGAATATACTCCGAGATTTTAGGTTAGTTGGATTGGTGACCCGAATGACTTAAATAGAGTCAGCCCTATTTTAAGGTGGTTGACAAAAAAAGTATCTAACCCAACCTTTAGTTGGTTAGTTTAGGTTATTTAGGTTGTCAATATGGACACTCTTAAAAATTTATTTCAATGAAAAATATATGAGATTGTTTTAGATTTAGACTAGTTTCGAGACAAATTTTGTTTGATTGAGGTGATTGAGGCATCCATTTTAAAATATAAATTTTTCTTTAGGTTGCCTTGGAAATATTTGAAAGCATCTTTTGAATGATTTGATTGAAATTGTTTTTGTATGTTTCTTGTAAGTGCTATGAATTAGGGTAACCAAATATGTTATGGCTACTCAAATTGTGCATCTTTCACAAACTCAATAGATGATTCAAAACCAATTTAAAACCAAGATATCTTTCATTATTAACATCAAAAGAATTTAGAGACTAAAAAGTTAAAACAAACTTGATTCTCAAAGTTGAATCTAAGAACAATAAAGACACCAAAACGTTTGAAGAGAGCACTGATTCTAGCGCCTAATAACATGTACATCTCATTCAGACAGACAGCCAGACAGACATCACTACATTTACAATTCAAGTCATTCTCTATTACAACTTCATAGAGCTGAAGCATGTTGTTGTGTGCAAAATTCAAAAACACATTCCCCCAAAAAATGAGGCCTGTTTCATCAAATATTTAGAGGATTCAGGCACACCACCCCCTGTAAAACACCACACACCCCCTCTTTCTTTTCCACCAAAAACTTTAAACGCCATAAAATATTTGGGTCTCTTTATAGTTTCCACAATAACCATATTACGCACCAAAAGGCCTATATAAACTAACTAACTAACCTCCATTGGCCCGACCTTTTCCCCTTCAAGAAGTGGCCTTGTGGGTCATATTTATCTGTCTGCTGCTCCCTTACTTTGGTCATCTTGTGGGATCATGCCTTCCTCGACCTCTTCTTGAGGATGCGAGGGGCGAGATCTCTTTTCATGTTCTCCACCGTCCGTCCTATCGCTGGGTGATTTTCTCGAAACCTTATCTGGGTTCACATGTGTGCCTCCAGAGTTTCCCTTCTCCAACATTGCTTTGTGAAAACTCAAAACTGGAGAACGTTCTCGTACTGCAGGAGCCCGGTTAAAACGGTTTGGACTTCGGCTTCTACTACGGCTACGACTTCGGCCTTGGTTCCAGCTTCCTGAACCATTCTTACTAGCATTTTCATTTCCCCGTGGAGGAATGTTGCTACGCTCCATCATTGCTTGATGAAAACTCCGTACTGGAGAGCGTTCATGTGAAACGGGTGGGCTGTGATCGCAGTTCCAACTTTTAGTTCGGTCACCTCCCACACCCCTTGGGGGACTCCGACTGCGACCGCAGTTGTATCCAGAATCATACCTGTCATCAAGGGACAGTAAAATCATTAAAAAAAAAAAAAAAACACCCCAACATTCTCCTTAAAAATTCCAGATGTAATTGGACCTGCCAGTCAACAAATCCCCTCCCCACTCCGCAAAATGATATTTGAGGAGCTCGAAAAATGATTAAAAACAATTTAGTACCTCTCTCGTGAGTCAAAGTCATATCCACGGCCACCACCTCGTTCTGGCTTGGCAGAAGAAAAGGAAGACATTCCCAGTCCACCCCTACCACCAGAATTTGAATCATTGCGCCCACCCCGACCCCCGTCGCGACCATCAGAGCCAGAACCCCAACGCCTGAACTTGGCCATTCCATAGCTTCGAGAAGCCATATCACGAAGTTCTGGTGGGACTCGCTGGTTAGCTCCCTCCAAAATTTTTATTAGATCAGAAGCATACTTGGCGTCCTGCTCACCAAAGAATGTGTAAGCAATACCAGTAGCTCCTGCTCTTCCAGTTCGACCAATCCTATGGACATAATCCTCCACTCCGGATGGGAAATCATAGTTGATAACAACCCTGTAATGAAGTAGATATTAGAAGATAATACGCTCCATTGAAGCAGTTCTGACATTGATAACAACCCTGTAATGAACTAAATCCGAAGATGCAAACCTGATGTCTTTAATATCCAATCCTCGAGCTGCAACATCAGTAGCTACAAGCACAGGAGTCCTACCGGTGCGAAATTGGCCAAGAACATGATCTCTCTCACCCTGGGATTTGTCTCCATGAATTGCAGCAGCTCCAAATTGGCGTGTAAGATTGCGAGCAAGCTGATCACACATTTTCTTTGTAGAACAGAAAATTATGACTTTTGATCCTGGTTCTTGAGATCTCAATATCTGCTCCAATCGTCTATGCTTCTCCAGTGGTGCTAAGGCTTCAATATGCTGCGATTCAGATCACAAGTCCAAATTTCAAAATTTGAGAATTTATGCCAATTCAAACAGAATACCTACAATAAAATGAAACACACAAACAACCTAACAATAAAGTGAACAAAATGAAAGTTGTTCCCAAATTTTGAAACCAGGTAATGTTAAGCTCATACCTGAGTGATGGACTTGTTCGCGACAAGCTCATCAACATTGCCAATATTGACTTGAATAGGATTAACAAGCAGATCTGATGCAATTTTGCGAACTTCTTTGGGCCAAGTAGCTGTGTACATTAAGGTCTGCCGTCGAGCAGGCACCTCTTTTACAATCTTTCTAATCTGGGGTTCAAAACCCATGTCCAGCATCCGATCAGCCTCATCTAGTACAAGATATGAAACCTGATGTAGACTGATTCTCCTCATCTCGAGAATATCATTCAAACGACCAGGAGTTGCAACTACAATATCTACTCCACGGTCTATATCCCTCAATTGTGGACCCTTTGGTGCTCCTCCATATAGACACTGCAAATCACAAATATTATTTAGTTTGGGCCAAAAAATCTATGGAATATTTAATCCAATTTCAGCATGCTTAGGAGGCGTACAAATAAAAGGAAGCAGTTACAAAGTAATCGGAGAGAAAATAAAAAAGAAGCTAAACATACACAAGATCATGGGGTACTTCCGAAGAAAAATGCCTTGCCTATCAGATAATAAAACCAATACCCCACAGGAAATGCAGCAATTAATTTTATTGTTCATGTCATCAAAGTGATAACAAAAATCATGTCATTACCATAATTTTGTTTTGAGCAAACAGTTACTAAAGTCAAGACTTTAGTGCAAAACATGTAAGAACATTTAAGGCATGAGATTAGTAAGTATTCGCCATAAGAAAGTGGACAAACCAGCAATGATTTGCAGATGGAATTATAAAGAGCTCCAATTGAACTGAAAAAATAATACTAATGAATAAAACCTATATTAGAACAAGCATACCGCACAAGAGATTCTTGACGATTTCCCAAACTTCACGGCTTCATCTTGAATCTGTGTCGCCAATTCCCTTGTCGGTGACAGCACCAAAACAGTAGGGCCTAGCTTAGGATCACATCGAATGCGCTTGAGATGAATAAAACCAGGTATTAAGTACCCAAGAGTTTTGCCTGAGCCTGTTTTAGCAATAGCTACAATATCTCTACTTTGAAGAGCAATTGGCCATGATTGCGCCTGAATTGGAGTTGGAGCAGAGAACCCTGCATTATGTACCTGGAAAAGTCACCCCTATTAAGCAGAGGAGGCTTCAAAATATCTGGTTGGTTTTCATTTTTCCATTTTTAGACGAATACGCTAAGTCCAGAAGAAGCAGCATCCCCCATATGCATGTGGCCAATGCTTGCTGATTGCAAGCTGCAGAAGGAGGAGGCCTCTTCTTTTGTACAAACTTAGTGGGACTGAATCATCACCAACGGCAGTCCCGGCTGCAAATATGGGTGATTCGGAAAGCCCTTCCCAGAAATTGGTCCACCATAAAAGGGCACTCCAAATTAAAGCAAGCCCCCAAACAAAGAGGGCACCACAGCGTACGACATTAGCTCCTCCCAGGAGCAAATATCGCACCTGCGACAAAAAAGTACAGGTGACAAAAAGAATTAACATGACCCCAGCAACCACTAAACTTTCAGCAAAAACATTTGTGTTCTATAGCTGAGCATTCCTACTGAATTATCAGTCATGGCTATTCTACAAAGATTAAAATCAACAAAGTCATAGAACAAAGTGGAAAATAATACCTCCCTAAGAATCTCAGGTGGGAAACCAGTGGCTTCAAATGATGAAAATGGTGGCGGCACATTATCTCCCTAGCAAAAGAATTAACAGAACAATCAATTCAACTATGAGAAGAAATATAATGAACATCATTTCATTTGCATTCAGATAATGGAGGTAAATTTCGAGAGGATAGCGGATTAAGATAATACCCAAAAGAAGCACAGAAAATCCAATCAGCTCTAAGAAAAAATAGAAATAAATTTCAGTGACTACATTCTAATGACCTTCAAAACTAGCACTCACCGAAAAAGTTATTTCATGTCGCTGTCGATAAGACTCTGCAGATAAACAACTTCCAGCATCTGACGGTCTATGTCCTTTCAACGATGCTCCTCCATGTCCAGTACTAGATATTCCATTTAAGGTATCATGTGACTGAAAGGTTTCACCCCTTGCAACCTGATGTAAAATTGGGTCACACTAATCATATACAATTGAGTACATAATACTCATTATATATTCACATCTCATAGGTTTGACCAAAATGTCTGAAGTTTTATAACACAAAACGACATCCAAAATCATTTCAAGAGATTAGTTTGCAAGAACATTTCATTTAAGTTTATAATCAATCAAACTTTTAGATAATAATATTAAAACATACATAATATTACAAGGTCAATAACAAGCCAGTTGGATTCAGATTACGGAAGTAAAACTAAAAATTTTAAATCTCTTGCATTGTAAAGCAAAAACAAAAGACGTTGAAGATCACATAAAACGTATAAAGCAGTAAGGCTAATTTCCCAATGAAATTTCATTTTGATTCCAAGAGAAGGAAGCAAAAGGGGAAAAAATGGAAAAACATCAATATAAGAAGAGTTGATACTAATGGCCTTAAAAAGTTTTAGTAACAGAAAGGTCATGGAAGACGAACATGCTAAAAAGTTAAAAGTTCAACATTCGTTAGGGTTGAGATACAGTGTACGTATTTCCTTTGTAATCAAATAAAAAAGAGACCTAATATATGTGTACTTGACTCTACCTCATGTTTGGGTGCCCCATGGGAAACTCTTCCATACTTATCGTTATTTTCACTCAAATTGTTGCCATAAGAGTGGCCTGAAGATGGCTTTTGAACTTGAACTGAAGAACTTATGGACACTATTGATGAATTAAGAGGAGCAGCAGCTACAGGTCTCTCGTATTGGGTGACATTAGTTTCTGGATTCCAAAAGTAAAGATACCCTGTTTTTCCATCAACTAAACCTCTCCATGGTTTGGGAAGGGTTGGATCCTCTGGTGCATATCGTGGGCCAACAGATACAGCAGTAGCAGTAGCCGCCATAACAAGGGAACAGAAGATACAACTCAACGGCTGAAAAAATAAATACAAAGAATTAGATGAGATGTCCATGCAATGCTCACATATGCAACTACGAATAATTATTTTTTCTCATAATTATACACATCGGTAGTACCAGACTATGACTAGACGGGAAAAAAAACTGCTGGCAAATCTGGGGCAAAACATTTTGAACTATTCGTAAGAATACAAGACTAGAGGAATCCCCTCTGGCCACGGTGACCCCTAATCACTAGGCTTCCAGAAGATGGAACCATGAAGGGAAAATCAGCCATTATCTTTGAAAGAAGCACAATAAATACTGGATCTATGCTCTTGCGATGGCCATTTAAGACAGATAAACATAAACATTAAACAATAAATCTCGGACGAGATCAAACCACCAAAAATCTCAATCCTTATTCCGAGCTAATGCACGAACAGAAACACAGAAAGAACGAAAAATCATTCAAAATCAACCTGTCTCGGAGCCTCCGCCAACCGCAAAACAGGTTGAGGCCTTGAAAAGAAAGATACAATCGCACGAAAACCTACGCGCTACGGCATATGCTGAATTCTAGAGAAATGAAAGCAAAACTGAACGCCGAGCGGATACAAAACCTAAGATTCTCCAGACCCCATCAAAAGTGAACAAAAAAAAGCACGTGCAACATAAATCCATGCCTTCAACCAAAGATTCTAAACAAATAAACAGCCCAAACAAGAACCCCAGAGAAAATGCAACCCTAAACCAACAAGGCAGCACCAAAATGAAAGGAAAACCGCTAGATCTGCAACTCCAGCAAGGAAATTCGGGAAAATAGGATCCTAACCTGAGAGAAATGAGGCCGCGTGGAAGGAAAACGAACCGAAAATCGAAACAATAGGTATGCGTTATCTCTCTACCACGCTTCCGAAAGCAGAGAAGCGCAGAGAGAGATGGTGGAGCGAAAAAATTGGGAATCGATTGCTATTTATACAAACTGGACGTTTGGCCGCGGCCACGGCCTTCCCTCTAACCGTGGTTAATCTGACCCAACTCTGGTTACCTCATATGCATAACACATTCGTGTATGTTTTAAAATCTCTTTTTCGTCGTCGAACTTAAAATAATATTTTATTTTTAATTCTAAAAATTTTAGGTTTATTTTATTTGGACCCTCTAGTTTCAAAATATGTATTTTAATATTTACCTTCATTTTAATTTCGAAAAATTAATCACATATTTTATATTTTTAGCAACATTATAAAAAAATAATCAAATGATATTTTAAAATTTCATTATCATTTAGCTATTTTAATCGAAATTTAAAATTTTATCTTGAAATATAAATTTTTTAAAATGTTAAACAGTTATATTTAAAACTTTGATTATGAAAATGGTAGGTTGTGACCGAAACGTTGTTTTGTTCAAGTGGGGAATGTCACAACTTACCTTAGGAGAAAGTAGGTTGTGATCCTCAGTTGTTTAAGTGGGAAAGAATGTCATAATCTAACTATGAAGAGTGTAGATTGTGACCCTCATGTTGCGAAGAATCGGTGACCCTCGAGTGGCACCCATCCAGCCAAGCGAGCACATTGTTTAAGGGGGGAATGTCATAACCTAACTATGGAGAAAGTAGGTTGTGATCCTCAAGTTGTTTAAGTGAGGGAGAATGTCATAATCTAACTACGAAGATGGTAGGTTGTGACCCTCATGTTTCGAAGAATCAACGACTCTCAAGTGCCACCCATCCGGCCACGCGAGTGTCTAGACAAGTGTCATATTGCAACCGAGGAGGACGGTGCGTCATTTAACACACCACATTGAGTGGGCATCCAAGAGAAGTCGAGGCATGAGCAAAACATGGGCAACAAGCAGACATGATTTTGGCGGCGAACGGTCATACTGTGTCATGGAGCATCCATCCGATGTTCGATTAACACCCAATTTAGTGAACATTCATATTTCATGTGATCGGACTTAACTCCAGAACTTACGAAACCCCACGGTGGCGCTATTGGCTTCATGTAATAGGGCTGTCGTGTTCCGGGGGTGGTGCTATTGGCTGTTCTAAAAGCAAAATATAGTGTACAACAGAGACTGAACAACACAGGCCAGCTAAATAATGATAGAATTAAAGCCTCATCCTCCCAACAGTTAATTATTTACGGAGCCAAATTACTTTGTTCTATAGAACACCACGTTTTTTTACTGCAGAAAGAAGGCTTTACAAATCAAATCATTCAGTTTTGGTGGCTATACACTTGACCAAATCTAAGATTCTAAAGTAGTCATAAAACAAGATGGATTCTTTGCCCTCGAGTCCGTCTCGAGTGTACCTATTGCTACCCGTAAGGTTATTACAAGGGCTCCCTCCGACTACGAGATCGAAACCTCCAAATAAGTTCATATAGTATTGTAATCTATCTGCATCTAGCTCTTGCACATCAGCAAGATCAATCAAAGTACCTTTTTGGTTCGTTTGCTCCCACCAACTTCGCACAATGTTTCGGTTCACTTCCGAGATATCGACCGAGACTACATTTTTAAGCGGGATACCGAGGCGATGAAGTGCCACTTCTGCACCTCCGATACCAGAAAAGAGTGAGAGGAGATTGATTCCTCCTGGGAACATGTCCTTTAAAACCGAAAGATGATACGCCACAGTGTCGACCTGAAACAATGCAATGTTGTAGCCAAATATGTCGTAAGATATCACAACCGTCGAACGTGAGTCAATTTCTACCATTAAATCGGGTCATATTCAAAAGATGATTAAGTGTGATCTAATACAATAAGACTCCGGAGGACGAAATGATCGGTACCTGGAATGAATTGCCAAGAGACTTGTATCTATCTGTTCTACTGATTCCACCCCCTCTAGTATGGTTCTTGGGGAATCCCAAAAGCATTTCTACTTCATCGGGTTCGAGTGGGGCAACCTTATTTTTTCCGACCCAAACCAAATTCCATTTTCGACATTGTTCTACGACAAACTTTTGCACATGTAATGGCAGATCCCGTTCGCCATCGTAATCTTCAAGAGCTTTACGAATCCTATCGGTCAATCGAGCACTTCCAATGCAAGTTTGTAAACAATTTAACTGTGTTCTAAAATCCCATGAAGGCCACCATTTCCTTGTTAAAGGAAATGCTTCATGAACAGTGTGGGGAGGCAAAGGAAGAAGAGGAAATCTGTTATGTATTGGGAGATTATGAACATAGCCTCTTTTTCTTGCAGCAGCACAGAAATATTTGGAATCAACAAATTCGGGTTCAACGTCGTATAAGAAGCGGGAAATTGTATTCCATACTCCTTTTGGAGCGAGCGCCACATTTTCGTAGTAAAAGTAGGGAGGTCCCATGGCTGCTTCTGGAATTTTTCTGTGAACCGTAGGAGACAGTTCATTCGGAACCCCAAACCCAACCATTGGGTTTGGCAGACGAATTGTCTCGTCGTCGTCGTCATCAGGGCACCTCGGCTTCTTCTTTTTCCATGACTCGTAATCACAATGCCTTCTCTTTTTGTGCTTACTGCAGGCATTGAGTTTCGTCGGCTTTGGCTGTTCAAATAATATCAGCAGAGACGTTTAAGCGGGTTTCGTTTCCGTTATGATGCGTGCAGAGCTTTAAGATCAAGAATTTAATAGGACAGAAAAGTTACCCTATCAGGGAGATCACCAAGAAGAACATCTGCAGCCTTTGAAATTTGAGCAGCAGATATAAAATCTGTCAGCTCTGCAATTGAGGAATGCACACCTGCCAATTTTAGAACAATTCAGAGAAGTGATGCTTAGATATTAAAGATTTATAAGTCCTACAAGGAGGTACTAACCACATCTGTCTATTGCTGCATAAGCTTCATCTTCAGAGTATCCCATGTCCACCAAGAACATCCTTTTGTTATCAACATCGGATACCGGTTTTGCTGTCCCCTACACGACGAACCAAACTATCATGAAACATTGAGTAGCATCGAATATAGAAGTAATTCATAATCATCCGGTTAGCATTGATCTAAACCAACTCATTATGTATACAATTCAACGTGTCAGCTATTAAACAACTTATTAGAAACACAAGACAACCAATCAGAAATATCACCAAATCGCCCGCCCTTTGGGAATGCCCTCAGCATCGAGGAACATGTACTAAGGTGTATGTGCGACTCGTTCAGACCATGGACCGAAACAAAAAAAAAAGGAAAGTACAAAATTTTTCCCGTATCAGTGAAAAATACCAGCATCAGATACCGGTTTTGCAGTCCCCAACACGACGAACCGAACTATCATGAAATGTTTGAGTTAGCAAGGAGGGATAAGCATTGACTCAATTTTTTTTAATGAAACACCTTCTCAGAATGAAGGAAAGAATGCCACGAATGGTGGGCATTTTAGCGGGATAATCTTTTCCCTGTCTTTTAAGGGGGTCGACTCAAGATTTTGGAAGGAATCCTTTAGCTAGCTTTGTATAACTGACGCGAGCCATATGGTTTATACTTGATCTTGTAAGTCTACTTGTAGTCAATGGCTTGTTTCCTATTAGTTTTCGTTTCATTTCCGCTCCTGTAAAGGAATATCTGATTCTGATTCTTTCATTCTGTAAAGGTTCCTCAATATATATATATATATATATATATATATATATATATATAAAGATAAGCCCCTAGAGGAAAAGGCTCTAATTGAGCAAAATAGAACCTATAGAATAATTACAAAAGCTCATCGACGTCGAAGCCCAAGGGACCAAACCAAAGATACCATGTGAAAGAGCATACAACCCGACAAGCCTAAAAATCGGCCCTTTTCACGAAATGACAAATGGAGGATATACTCTCCAATCATATCACAAAATGACTAGAAAGCAATCTGCTCCATGAAACCAAAGAAAAACAACCGACCTCATTTTCAGAATCACTGTCTGTATCAGTAAAATCATCCAGAAAACTTCCACCGTAATCTGAAAACGAGTCGTCACTATCGACATGCTGCTGCTTCGGAGGAGAATTTTCAAGAGCCTGCCAGAAGAAAAAGAAATGATCTCAACATATATAAATACGAATGAGAAGGTGACAGTTGCTAGTCAGTGATTGATGTATAAGACAAGAAGGTCATGACAACTTCTAGGCAACGATCTTTGAGTATCCTACGAAACAACTGATTGAGATCTCAACAACGTCCCAGACACGTGAAATCCAGTTCATTAGTCTAAGTAAATACGAAATGGACAGTCTAACATGTTGTCATCTGAGAAACTCACCGACAACGTGAGGAGAGTCTCAAGTATAGAATTCGTATTTTCCTCTCCTGGATAGTCCATCAAAACAAACAAGAAATTACTAAAAATCTTGTTTCGTTTCTTATAAAAATTATTAAATGAACAAATAAGAAATTACCATTTTCCTCGATAGCTTTGGAAACCATTTTTGCAGAAAATCCCATTCCAATAAATTGATCGACTATCTTCGAGTTCGAAGGACCTGCAGATGAGCTTCCCTTCGTGAGGAAAACAAAAAAGATAAATTAGAATTAGTAACACAACAAAATCCTATGCATCAATCTAAGCTTGACATTGTCAAAATAATATTGTCTAGTGTCTTTTAGCAAACCGAAAACTAACACGGACAAACTTTGCTACAAATATCAACATAAAATACCATATTTTCCTTGACACCAGGAAAAGCCAAGCTCGCATGAGAGGCTAAAGGTATATTCTCAATTTCTAGCTCATCTTCTGTGTCCCAGTTAATGTTATCAACTTCAACACCAAAATCGTCCCCAGCCTACACAAAATAACGTACAAGCAGAGTTAAACCAAACAGTAAAAAGAGAAAAGGAGAAAAGAAAGGGCTAATTGCTTGGATATTTAAAAGAAAAGATTTACATAAGAGTCCCTAATCTTTTGAACTACTCAATTTTTGTGAGATCCCACATCGGTTGAGGAGGAGAACAAGGGTGTGAAAACTCTCCCTCTTCCTAGTAGACACATTTTAAAAACCTTGAGGGAAAGCCCGAAAGGGAAACCTCAAAGAGGACAATTCTACTAGTTGTAGGCTTGGTCCGTTACAAATGGTATCAGAGTCAGACACCAGGCAATGTGCCAACGAGAAGGGTGAGCCCCAAAGGGGATGGACATAAGGCAGTGTGCTAGCAAGAACGCTGGATCCCGAAAGGGGGTGGACTGGGGGGGTCCCACATCAATTGGAGAAGTGAGCGAGTGCCAGCGAGGATGCTGGGCCCCAAATGGGAGTGGATTGTGAGATCTCACATTGGTTGGGGAGGAGAACAAAACATTCTTTATAACCATGTGAAAATCTCTCCCTAGCAGACGCATTTTAAAATCGTGAAGGATCTCACATCGGTTGGGGAGGAGAACGAAACATTCTTTATAAGAATGTGAAAATCTTTCCCTAGCAGACGCGTTTTAAAATTTTGAGGGGAAGCCCGAAAGGGAAAGTCCAAAGAGGACAATATCTACTAACGGTGGGCTTGGGCGGTTACAATTTTACCCTAAAAAATTACTATGGCTTAGAATGTTGTTTGAGCGGGGAATTTCATATACACATACCATCCTTATGTCCTGGTGGACTATGATTTGGTGGTAGATGGGGCCTTCAAGCTGCAAACAAATATAACTAAACAATGAAGGCAAGAGATACCGTTAGAATTCATTAAAAATAAATAAACAAAATAAAATAAAAAACTTGCAAACCGTTTTATTTTGTTTTTTAAATTCATTACAACCTTAAATTATAGAAATTAGATAATAAATCTATATGCATATAATTTGGCTGTATCAATTTTTACCCTAAACTTTTAATTTCGTCAACTATTCAAATAATGTTAATTCACCTGAAAATTTTAACGGCAATAATAACGTAAAAGCTCACAAATTTAAAAAAAAAAAATTAGATTCGATAGGTGCGAAAAACCATCTACTAATTACCCGAAAATACGATGTACATAAGAATATCAACAATGTCTCCCATGAAATGTGTCACAAGGTATAAATTGCAACATTTTTTAAAAGTTAATGAGCAAATTACACCTTATTATATACACCTTGCCAAAGTTAGGATTAAAATTGGATATTTTTTTTTTCCCTTATTTTAATTAAGTTATTTGTATAAACATAAACAATAATAAAAACTTTTTTTATTACCACTTTCTTCTCTCCCTAAGAAAGGTTCTTCGTCTTCCCTTCCCTAACCGATCCCCAACAAATCGAATGCCTAATTTTCAACAGAAATGATGAACAGAAACGGAATCAAAACCGGTATGAGTGTTGTTTCTCAAGCATCCGATTCAAACCACTGGAAGACTAAGAAATTTCACATGCAAATTAAATCGAACACTCGATCGTACTTCTTACGAGCGATCAAAACAGAAATACAGGGCCGTCGAAAGTGAAAAAGTGATTAAAAATTGAAAATCAAAATTTCTAGATCTGGAGAATTCGGAAACGAAAATTAGCGAGGAAAAAACAAACGTACCTAAGAAAAATGAGTTCGTTGGATGAAATTAAGTCGGAGAAAAATGCCGAGTTATAATGCGAAATCTCTCTGTCGCGCTTCTGAAACTGGAGAAGCGCGGAGAGATGGTCGCCGGAGAGAATCAGAGAACCATTTATGTAATCGCCGATGAAGGGGAGGGAAATTGGTGTCTTCCGCCGTCGAATCTCCGGATTGGATATTTCACTTTCACTCTCTAACCATGGTACAAAGTCATTATCTGTCGAAGTTCGGGTTGAGTTGGGTTAGGTTTTGTTTTTTATAATTATTTTATTTTATTTAAAAAAGAATATTCGATATGCAATATTTATGGGTGAGTCAGGTTGGTCAGTTTTGTACAGATGCTTTCAAACAAAAGTAGTTTATATTTTATAGAAAATAGACTAAATTAATAAAAATATTCATAAATTTTGTATTTTATCTAAAACTTTAAATTAAAAAATATGTAATAATAATTTTTATAAAAAGTTGTACTTTATTTAAAAAAATATTTTGTTTTTAAAATACTTAAATTTTTTAATTTAAAAATATGTTAGCGTTAATGTTATGATTAAAAAATATCGACAAAATTTTTAAAATAGTATTAATACTATTTATCTTTATAAAAAATATTTATGTTAATATATAGATAATATATGGATGAAATCCTTAACTTTTTAATGTTAATTTTAAAAATTCATGAATATTTTTTAAATAGATCTTTAACATTTTTTAAAAAAAATTAAAAGGGGTTTTTTAAAATTGTAAGGTATTTTTTCAACTTTTTATTTTTTTTATATTAAATATTTTTTTCAGACAAAATTTAAAATTTAAAAGTATTTTTATTAATTATGACGACCATTTCAGTAATATCTCCCATCTTTAAAATTATTCTTTAAATTACATTTAAATGAAAACCATTAGTATTTTGTTTTAAAAAATATATATTATTAAATTTTTAAAAGATTCGTGACTGTGTTTGAATTATTTAAAAATATTAAAAAAAATAATTCTAAAATTTTCATTAATTTTTTTAATTTTTTTCCAAAAGTTTATAAAAACGGGACCATTACTATCACCTTTAAAAATAACATTAATTTTAAAATATCACATGTTTGAATCTTTCACTCGTGTTCATTAAACAAGGTGTGTATAAATACAATATAAAGTTGATATGTACGTAGACTCCAGCAAAGGAGTTCGGTACATCCGCGTTGATAGCATGCAGTTCGACTACTTCTCCTTTGAGCTTGTGCGCCGCCAGTCTCGATAATTCACCTCCTAATAAATCTTCAATCCTCGTTTGGCCACATGACCATCATCGGGATAGGCATCCAGCGTCGAGTTCTAAGTAGTGTTGTAAAAATTCAAAAATAAGTTGACATACAATTTTAAGTCAAAAAGTCAAAAGTATTCGAGTTCTTGCTCCGCCACGTCGGATAAAAAATAAATTGTGACAAATAAATATTATTGACTTATGCTACATGTATCTCATGTCATAGAAATTTGAATTCCAGATCCAATTGGAGGGCCCATTATTTTGGATTTCTTATTGGGCTTGCTCGAGGCCCAACAGAAGCGGTAATAACTAGAGATTAAACTGTGAATTCTTTTTAACTATAATTTTGGATGTTTGGATTTTGTTGTGGTTTAAATATTTGTATTTAATTTTGTTATTTATGTCGGCCCCACATATTAGATAAATCTTATAAATTTTAATTTTAAACATGGAAGAATAGGTTATAATATGCCTAATTTTTTTATTGGTTTATATATTTATTTTTATATAATTTCGACATATAAACAAAAAAAAAATTGAAAGTGTAATTTATATTTTATATTTTAACTAAAAAAAAATTTAAACATTCAAAATTTTCAATAATACTTAAAAAATATCCTTAAATTTCCTTAAAAACTTAAAAAATATCTTCAAAGTTAAAAAAAAAAAAATTAAAAAATACTCTTGAATTTTTATAATGGTAAACGATGTTAATGCTAAATTTAAAATTTCACGGGTATTTTTTTAAACATACTACTACCAGTTGGAAAGGTGTTAATGAAAATTTTTAAAGTTCAACGGCATTTTTAAAAAACAATATTTTTTAAACAAAATTTAACCGAATGAATTTAAATTTTAAAAATATAAATTTTCCACAAAATTTTAGGCAATAAATGAATTAGAATGAGTAAACATCAATAGTATATAACTTATTCCATTTAATTTTGTATAATAAATAAAATATGAATAATATTCAACTTTTGAAACTTAAATCACAATTCATAATTTTAAAAGAGTAATTTACACAAAATTTTATGCAATAAATTAATTATAAAGTATTACTCGAAAAATGTTGGAATATCGTTGTCATGCTCGTTACGAGTCAATATTATTTAATTTATTATATTCATTTAAAAAATAAATAAATATTAGACAGCTTCAACCATAATTCACAATTATTTTATATATACAAAAATCACACGCACACAATTTCTATTTATTTATTTATTTATTTTGTACAAATTGATTAATTATTAAGAATATTGTCCATGCTTCTCGTCTGTCAAAATAATGTAAATAAATTATTGTGCTCAAAATTTCAAAATTCACATGTGTAACAATGGAAGCATGAAAGGACAAAATAATAATAAAAATAAAAAATAAATAAATAAGCAATAATAACAATAATAAGAGACAGAATCGAAAATTATTAATAAATGCATTTACAATTATAATGGAATTTTATAAACAATAAATTTAAATTTTAGAGATAAATAACATTTAAAACGAGTTTTAATTATTTTAATTCTTAATAGATTAATAAATAAATTACTTTTAAAATAATTATCTTGAAAAATATTAAAATAAAATTTAGAGAGAGAGAGAGAGGGAACCCATCCCAGAAGAGAAGGCATGAGATCCGGGATGAACTGAATTTAACGGTTTTACGTTGACACGGCGGCCAATTCACATGCATATATATATATATATATATATATTATTTTCCATGTCATACGGCGCCGTTTTCGGGTACCTCTTTTTATGCTAATTCCAATTCATTTTCAACCCATTTGAAATTTTGGAGCCTTAGATCCTTCCCTAAAATGCGATACCAGTAATTAGTCGTAAATTTCAATTTTAATTTCGAAAAATTAAGTTAAATTAACAGTAAATCGTGTGATTAACAAAGTTAATATATTATTGATGTAATAACGTAATTATTTTAAATTTTATATTGTTTAAATTACGAGTATTTTCTTTACTCTAAATTATTTTTAGAAAAAATAGGAAAAATAAGTGTTATAATAATAGAAATGAAATGTTATTATTTAATTTGGTTGAATTTAACAAAAAGGCAAACTTTTTTTTTTATATATATATAGTATATTGATTAATATTATTTATGTTAATTAATGATATATGACTTAAAAAAAACTCTCTTAATTATTATTTTTTAAATATAAGTATTTTCAAAAATAAAATTTGTTCAAAGATTGAATAAATCCGACCATCTCGATTTACGAGGTTAATTTTATAATTTAACCTAAATCAACGATCACGAGGCTAATTATTATTGTAAATTGCACAAACTATCCACAACGTTTGAACTTTTTTTTCGTTCATACCCTTCTCGGTCGTGGTGTCACTTCGATATTGGTCCTAACCAAAAAAAATAATAATAATACATTTAAATAATGATTTTAATGTCAGCATATATTATAAAGTTTGTACCTTATAATAGTACTATACACACGTACACGTGTCAATCAAAATCTGCATAAAGGATAACATAGCTGTCCAATTATATCATTTACTTGCAAATCTTGCTTTAAAATTATAATTTTTGAATCGAAGATTGGCTTTATTAATCTAAACAGCTAATTTTTGCCTTAGGCCATGCACGTTTATTTATTATTTTAATGATCCATAGAAAAAGAAAAAAAAAAAGTGTCTATTGATATGTTATATCATACTTTATTTAAATTCAGTTTTTTATTATTCAAAAACTATATTATACGTCAGACTCATTTTGAATTGTGGATCGTAGGAGTTTATTTGATCAAGGGTTGGAGCACAAGTGTCCGGGTATTATCTAGGTGCGAATAACCACGGGGTGACTGCAATGAGCATAAATCTCACTCATTGACTTAAACGACGAGCAAACACTCAAACGTGAGAGCAATGGATCACCCAAGGAATGGACGATCTTTTTACTCTTTATTTGTTCCGATTACCCAATTTAAGAACAATTTTAATTAATTAAGCAAATTTAAGTACAATATTTTTTATTTATTAAAGTTTAGGGTTGACTATTGGGACTTGGGAGACAGATTTTGGTCATGTGAATATTTGGGAGCTCCATCTATAATGGTTATTGGAAAAAAATTAACCCGATCCAATTATGACCTCGATGTGTGTGTGTATATGTGTGTGTATATATATATATAAAAGATAATAGCCTTCCAAAACACTAAATGAAAAATCAAACATGAAATATAACCAAACCAAACCAAGTTTTGTATTTGGTCAAGTACGTAGCAAAAAGGTGTGAGCCTAAATTGGTTGAGGTTTTTTTATAATGCTCTTTTACTATCGACCATAATGAATCTAGCAGTAAAACTTAGAGTAATCATGATCCATTTGACTTTAAAATGACTTAATGTGCTCCCTCACATGCAACTTGAACATTAACTTTGACTCACAAGGCCTACTACATAGACTACCAGCATGAAGAATGATATAAAACAACATTCACAAAGTTTGAACTCATAATCTTTGTTTAAAACTCAGGATCTCAACCTCTACTAGTACCAAATTATATCGATACTATAATTTACGCCCATTTGAATATACCTCAATGAATAAAACACAAATTCCAAAGATTAATGATTTGATCCTTCGACTGCGATCATTGAATTATACAAAGAAAAATAAGAAACAAATAACCTGACATGGTATTGAAGTCATAATCTCAAAGATTTGGCATCAAATTGAATAATTATAGGAACGGAAAACTTAAGCTAATAATATTCTTTAATACTATATTTTTTTTTTGTTTTGTTTTCATATAGCAGAAGTTACTCTCAAAGGGGAGAAAAAAACTGCCATTCACGTGCAACCAATCAACAATTCCAAACTAAAAGAGTTCATTAGACGGTGCAAAAATATATTTTCTCATTGATTTGGCTGTATTGGTTTGTGGTGTATCAATGTCCTTAATGGTGTGTCTCCAGTATCTTTTCTCTCCTGGCGTGTTCTTGCCACAAATCTTAGCTTGGATTTTAAGGAAGAAGGCGGCCGCCGAATTCAATTAATCCAAATGAGATTGAATAAAGAATGGATTAGCTTGATTGAAAGGAAAAAAAAAAAAAAAAAAAAAAGATTAAACTGTAGAAAGGGTGTTTTGTCACAACTCAAGTTGTCTTTTGAACTGTGGAGCTCGTGTGTGAATAGTATATCCAACATAGAACTAGTTTTCAACCTATAAATACAAGCCTAATCTTCTCTGTTTGTCAATCATACTTGCAGAATTCTCTCTATCTCTCTCTTTCTTTCTCTCTCTACCTATTTGAGATGGAGATGGGTGGGAAGAATTTAAAATGTCTGGCAACTATTGCTTTCATTTGTGCTTTTGTTTGGTCTTTTAGTTTGCAAAATTGCCAAGCTAGAGGAGGCAAGCATTGGGCACATAGAAAAACTGGAGGCTACCGCCACGGGCGCATTCATCGTCACCGTGGAGGCAGCAGCTCGTTGGGGTTGACGGACAGTGGCCATGTTGGGAGTGAGGATGTTGTGGGAGCCTCACTAGCAAGTAAAGGTGATGCTAGTAAAGGTGGTTCAGGCAATTTTAATGTGTTGGACTTTGGAGCTAAAGGTGATGGAAGGGCAGATGACACTAAGGTGAATTTAGGCTTTACTTAATTCGTTACATTACATATAAATTTTACAAGCAGCATTTATACTTCACAGAATTGAAAACTTACAGAAGTTCTTGACAATGTATGCATACCAGGCATTTCAGGCAGCTTGGGAATCAGCTTGCAATGCAGAGAAATCAACTGTAGAGGTTCCCTCGGGGTCGGAGTTCCTCGTTGGCCCCATTTCATTCTCTGGTCCTAATTGCAAACCGAACATTGTGTTTCAGGTCAATATCAATAAACTGAAGTCAGTTTTGGAAGTTGATTTCAAAACTGTTTTTAAGTGCAACAGTAGCCTAATGTTTTAGAAGGATTGTAATCACAAAAACTGTTCTACAAAGAAATTTCCAGAAAGCTCCTTAATGCTGCAGAGGAAAATTTTCTTGATGCACATTTTAAAGTATATTTCTTATGTTGACATGCAGTTGGATGGCAAAATCATCGCTCCTACAAGCCCTAGTGCTTGGGGTTCAGGTCTCTTACAATGGATTGAATTCACTAAACTCAAAGGGATTACAGTGAAAGGTACAGGTACTATTGATGGACAAGGCTCGGTTTGGTGGAATGACTCACCCACATATGATCCTACTGACGAAAATTTGGTAATTTTGTAAACCAAGTCAGATAAAAATCAAAAGTATTTCATATTTCAAGTCAAACAGCTTCTCAATCACAGTTTTAACCTCATGAAACAGGACAAGGAAAGCAGTAGTAGAAAACTTCCA
Organism: Cucurbita maxima; assembly: GCF_002738345.1. Lineage (NCBI taxonomy): Eukaryota > Viridiplantae > Streptophyta > Magnoliopsida > Cucurbitales > Cucurbitaceae > Cucurbita > Cucurbita maxima. The sequence continues at coordinate 3,297,892 of NW_019272023.1, read as the reverse complement.
AGCACCAAACCAACTGTACGACCTTGGCTTAAACTTGACTATAGTAGAACAAATGGATCAAAAAGAGTTTTCTGTTTGTGACTCTATCATTATTGTGCAGGCACTTAGGTTCTATGGAAGTGATGGAGTGACGGTCTCTGGAATAACCATCCAAAACAGCCAACAGGCTCACCTGAAATTTGATAGTTGCACATCAGTTCAGGTTTCTTCATTAACCATTTCATCGCCAGGTGACAGCCCAAACACAGATGGAATTCACCTGCAGAATTCTCAGAATGTGATCATTTCAAACAGCAATCTAGCTTGTGGTAATTCCCAATTTTGAGTATTATCTGCAAAAAAAAAAAAAAAAAAAAAAAAAAAAAAAAAAAAAAAAAAAAAAAAAAAAAAAAAAAA